>NW_021632777.1:0-63954 GCF_004799145.2 Neltuma alba | reverse complement strand
TAAGAATCTCACAAGGATGGAAAAAACCAAAGAATCTTCACTTTCTAGTCTTATCAGAGGTCTCCCAAATCTTTATGAGTTTGCCAATATAAGGCTCTTCTTCACCTTCCTTGTAAACATATACTGAATCATAAAGGCTGTACTCCACACCATCATAAGTGAAAGATTCATAAAATATCACATCTTTATTTCTTCAACCTTTTCCTTTTGTTTGCCCCACTTGAATTCAATATTCTCTTCTTTGTCATCTACTGTCATGTTCTGATTCCAAGCTTCCTCCCAACTAGTTCATAAAATTGTCTGAAAACAAAGAGCAATGTATTCACGAACGGAAAAGTCATTAGTTACCCAAGGGGGAAAAAAGAGCACAATGTTTATGTCCAACACATGCAGATGTGAACATACCCCAAAATTGCAAATAAAGATTTTCCACATATCCAAAACACCACATACAACTAGTAGCAAAAAAGTATAGATTTCCCACCGCCAAAGCATGGCTCAGTGTTCATTTGCATATAAACACATAGAGCAAGATATTCAGTTCGCAAAATCATACACAAAATTTAGTCTCACTGAAGCATATCTTAGTAGGAAAATTAGAAAGTCACAACCACATGAAACAAAGGCAACAAACAAATTTCCAATAAAAGGATCTCATATGAGGTGATTAGGCAATAAGATAGTCATCATATCATTGAAGTACAAGATAGGGATATTTTAGATAAACACAAATAAGGTAGATCCATCAGTCACAAAACCACAAAATAGGACACACATGTCCAAAAGGCAACTGATTATGTCGACAAGTAGAGAATCATCTACGTGCGTAGTTGTCTAAAAGTTTCTTCTTAGAGGTATAATGAAAATTATTCCTTTTCCAGGCGCCTGCTATATGTATATGATTTTTGCCTTCCATATTTTTCTTCTCCTTTCAGAAAAAATTTTCCCTTCTAAAAAAAAAACTCGATAACCAATTTTAGAGGAACAGACAAAGCCTGTCAGCCATACAACTAAACAAGCTAAGGGCTTCGAAATGTTTTAGATATACCAATTATATATAGCTATATAAAGCAGCTCAGTGAGGAGGAGGAAGCGTCCCTCTAATAAATATGAGGCACTTATAGAAAAATTTTAAGGGGGTAAATTGATGTTTTAGAAACCAGACACTTTAAAAATTTCGTAACAGCATAATAATAATCGATTGATCAC
The DNA here is from genome assembly GCF_004799145.2 of Neltuma alba. Taxonomy (NCBI): domain Eukaryota; kingdom Viridiplantae; phylum Streptophyta; class Magnoliopsida; order Fabales; family Fabaceae; genus Neltuma; species Neltuma alba. Next base: position 62,745 of record NW_021632777.1, on the reverse strand, counting down.
AACATCAAGAACTTAAATAAAAAAATACACCGTGTTTAATAACGATTTTAATCCATCATCCAACTCTCTTCACTATAAGTGCTCTGGGTTCAACATGGTAGTGCCCAAGAAGCAAGCATAGCAATAGTTACGAGCATAGCCAGACCTAGATTGCACTCAGTACCTCAGTGGGGTGCATCTGCCCCACTGAAATCTTTGAAATGGGCATGGTTGATATCATACCCTTTAATTTTTTTTTCCTAATACTTTAACGTAGATGCCTTAGTAAACCAATTGATTCAGGCAACTCCTCCGAGCCACTGAAGCATGACAACGATAAAACTTGAGCAATTTATGATCTTCCAATTAATCAAAATGAAAAATTTAAAACAAAGCAAGAAACAGTGGGACGACGTCCAACGCAGGGTTGACAATGAACAGGTGACGCGGGGAAGAAATTCAAATAGAGATTCAAAGCCATTGAATAAATCAATCTCCCCAGATTTCGGGAGAAGACAAAGCCCTAGGTTTCGTACCTCTTCAACACTTGCCGGAGAACCACCATGCAGGGATGATAAACAGCGGACGGCGTCCGACGGCAAGCTCGAATAAGTGAAGAATGCCGAGCCAGAAATGAGTCAGGCACTCTCAAATCCTGCCACACGAGGGCGGGTTTCCGTCGGGGTGCTTTCGAGTGCAAATTTTTCCCCAAAATTTAAAACCGTATTAACCATTGCTGTTGTGCCTGCTATATGCCTATAAATAGGATCCGCATGGCTAAGATTTTAAATTTTAAAATAAATTTGTTCCCAAAATTTTTTCGAATGACTAGTGCTCTGTAAAGAATTTTTGGAGGAAATTACATCTTAATGTATTTTTGCATTTATATTACAGGATCATCCCATTTAAATTGGGAAAATTACTGTAGAGTCTTATAGAAAACATTTTACTACCAAAAGGTTCTATGAAATAGCAAACAAATCTAAAGTCCCTAGAGACCTAAGTGTGAATAATCTGAAACGATCAATTATAAATTTACCCTTAATGACTTAAAAAAAAAAAAAAGTCACCTATCTATTTGAATCCCACCCTCCTCCTTCGGCCCTTATCTCCTACTCCGTCGACATCCTGCAACATGACATCTCCACTGTTCTCACCAAGAGTTGCTGTCGTCTTGGTCCTCTCATGACAATCAAGGTCTTCCTCAAAAAGCTATTCTCAATGCCATTTCAGTTTTTTATTTTATTGTTTTTGCTTGCAATTATTTAATTCATAGATAACAATTGATACTATGTTTCTAATGAAAATGAATGAGAATGATAGGTTTTTACTGTCATAACCCATGTAATGTGATGGTTAAATATCTTGTTAATGGGTACATCAAAAATTGTTAATGTAACTGTATGACTTGTCATTACCAAATGATTGTGACAGGTTGATATGAAGGATGACAACTTCAAGTGAGAAGCATTTATTCTGTTACTTCTATATAGGGGAACAATTTATTAATAATGTAGAAGGTGAAATGCAATATGTTGGAGGTGATGTGAGAACAAGAATGATAAAGGCTTGGGGAAAGTTAACAGAAAAAGAGAAATAACAATATAGTGAAAGGGTTAAAGAAATTAGAGTCCCGCCAAAAAGGAAGAATCATATTATTCCCTTCCACACACGGTATGCTCTGGGATAATTTATGGAAGTTTGCAAGAACTTAAAGAAAAGTGAGGATAAGATAGAAATACTGAAAATAATTGGTTTTGATAAATCGTCAATTAATGTTTGTTGATTATTTGCCATTCACTACTGTCAAGGTTGTTAATGCTTGCTGATTACTTGTCATTCACTGCTTTCAAGGTTATTAATGCCTTCTGATTACTTGTCATTCACTACTGTCAAGATTTTTAATGCCTGCCGATTACTTGTTATTCACTACTATCAAACTTGTTCCTTTTTTTTGGGCAATGCCCCTGACAACTAACTCTGTAGAATATCACAGCTTCTAAAAAATTTTTATTATCAGCACATATAATGACCTTAACAATGTAATGAGAAATATTTTGAAGTCATTAACAGTTTTAAGTGAACTTAATAGAATTACAACAGATTTTTATTGCAGAGATTCATTTACAATCTCAACGGCGGCTGTTGACAACCCGAGAAGATGTGATTAACAGCCTCGATAGTGCCCCTAACAACTCTCTCTGTGAGATACCATAGCTTCTAAAAAAATTGTATTATCGGCATATATAATGACCTTAACAAAATAATAAGAAGCATTTTGAAGTCATTAATAACTTTAAGTGAACCCAATAGGATTACAGCAAATTTTTATTATGGAGATTTATTTACAACCTCAACGGCAGCTGTTGACAACCCAAGGAGATGTGGATAACAACCTTGGCAGTGCCACTGACAACTCACTCTATGGGATACTACAGCTTCTACAAAAATTACATTATAACTAAATCATATCATATTACAACTTGAACACTAAAATCATGTGTTAAGAAATCATTGAATACTGCAAATAGAAGAAATTGTCACTTTATATTAGTAACTTAATTCAGACTTCCAATAACAACCTTCATGACATTTGATATCAAGTCCATGACAACCTATTGACAAGTATAGCAAAACAGAGATATAATATATCAGATTATAACCAGATGTCATTTACCACTTTATATATATGTACAATATAACTACACCAAATTTACACTTTATCTATAAGGTCCACAAATGTACACTCATCAAAGATTACTGTAAATTTCATAACCATTTCATTACTTTCTTTTCCCACAATTGTGCTATCATTGTTCTAAATTCTTCGTATGATGTCCCTTCCTTTATCATTCTTGTTCTCACACCACCTCCAACATATTGCATTTCACTTTCTACACCATTAATAAATTGTCCCCCTATATGGAGGTAACAGAATAAATGCTTCTTACTTAAAGTTGTCATCCTTCATATCAACCTGTTACAATCACTTGTTAATGACAAGTCATACAATTACATTAACAACATTCAATGTACCCATTAACAAGATATTTAACCATCGTATTACAGGGGGTTATAAAAGTGAAAACTTGTCATTTTCATTCATTTTCATCAGAAACATAGCATCAATTGCTATCTGATGAATTAAATAATTGCAAGCAAAAATAATAAAATAAAAAACCTAAAATGGCCTTAATAACAACTTCTTGAGGAAGACCTTGATTGTCATGAGTGGACCAAGACGACCGTAACTCTTGGTGAGAACAGTGGAGAGGTCATGTTGCTGGATGCCAACGGAGCAGGAGATGAGGGCCAAAGGAGGAGGATGGGATTCAAACAGATGGGTGGATTTGTTTTTTTCTTTTTAGTCATTAAGGGCAAATTCATAAGTAATCATTTCAGATTATTCACACTTAGGTCCTTAGGGACTTTAGGTTTGTTTTGCTAGTTCATGGGACCTTTTAGCAGTAAAATGTTTTTTGTGGGACTCTATAGTAATTCTCCCATTTAAATTTAGAGCCGGGAAAACGGGTCGAGCCCGTCGGGCTGGCCCGTTTAAGCCCGTTTAAGTCGAGGGCCGAGCTTGTATTTTGGAGCCTTGAAAGGGAAGTTGGGCTTAAAAGGGCCAGCCCTGTAGGGCCGAAAAATAAACGGGCCGGCCCGTTTAGGCCCGCCAATTTTTTTTAATTTCTATATTTTTTTCTTAACTTAAAAAAGAAAACCCTAACATTTTAGACATAGCATACTCTTAGTTTTACTTATCCCAACCGCTCACACAGATAGCATTCACAAAAAAAAAATCATTATAGTTGTGGGAAAAATAACCAAAAAAACGTGAAAATTGTAAAATTTAAAACTAGGCATATTCACAAAAATTTGTTGTTATTTATAAGTTGTCAAAACCTATTAAAATACTGTATATGTAATTTTTACAATCTTTATTTGTTATTCTCCCATATTTTTTATACTTGAAATATAATTGATCAAAAAATCTTTTGAACTAAAATAAAGATCTATATCATTTTTATAATTAGAAACAAATTTAGAACTAAGGATGATGGACTCTTTTCTTTTTTGTCGGTATGACAAATGATTATTCTTTATGTATACTATGTTTGTTAGTTAAACTTTTTTGTTAATTATTTATAATTAAACCAGATCATCCGCATTGTAATTATCTACTGAACTTAGTGCTTATTTAGTTGTTTATTCAATAGACTCTATTACACTGTGATATATGTTTAGACATGATAATGTTTATATTTGTGACTCAATTTTATTTATATTTATATCTTTTATTAGTAATTTTATTGTTTTATTTTTATTATTTTCATAAAATATGCAAAAAAAATTTAGAAATTTCATTTTAGTTAAAAGGGCCAAAAGCCCGCGGGCTAGCCCGAGCCCGTCATCTCACAGGCCGGGCTTGAAAAAATGACTCATTTTTAGAACTCAGGCTTAAACGAACCGGTCCATTTAAGCCCGAGCCCGTGACGGGCCGGCCCGTTTTCCCAGTACTATTTAAATTCACTCGAAACAGCCGAAAACTTAACAGATCCTAGATTTGATTAGGGATTAATTTGAAATTTGTGAATATTATGGTTTTATCATATTGCCCCTTACAACACATAATTAGCTATTAACTACATCATACTACCTCTGGTCCTGTTTATAATATTTTGTTTGCAGTCTACAAATAAAATCTTATAAATAGGATCGAAGGTAATATTAGGTATTTACTCAAATACTCTGTCACGATTCTAGTCCTCATCACACATAGCCCAATCCACGCTTCGATTTCACTATATCATCCTCTAGTTAGAGGGTGAGAATAAGAAAACTTGAAATGTATCAAGGTGCTAGGGTAGTGTGGATTAGGCTGGGCATAAGGTGTATGAATCTTAACTATAAGAACTCATTTATTAGTTTTTAAAGTCGAAGGATCGAATTGATAATATAAGTGATCATTTAATTAATTTTTTTAAAAAATTATTTTTGAGATATCTATATTATTTTTCAATTTGGTATCTATGTGTTGTTCTATTAATATCGTTAACCACTAAAAACGTTAATATAACACAGGAAAAATTAATTCCCAAATCCTTATAATTTATATTAATTTTGAATTAGGACCTTATAGATTAATCTCTTTGAATTGGACTCTCATACTTAAGTCTGTCAGACCTGTTCTCGGGACCCTTGACAGCGTTAATATTAACTGAGTTGGCTGAATATATTTATCCACATAAGCTGTGACTTGTTTCCCTCCCCGTGCAGAAAAAAAAGTATATCATGAACGCCCCAGATAAGGTCCATCTTCGCCTCTACTCTACTGTAATATCACCGTTGAGATCATGAAAACCTGGAGAATCAGGCTAGCCATACACCAAGCCATATAGCAAAATCATGAGCAAGAGTGAACTGACATTTCTTATTGCGTACAGTACTCCCTTGAACCTTCTAAATCCATCTTCTTTAGCTTCATGATAGCAAAAGGGCAGGCCATGATTTCTTGTGCTTTAATTTTTGCATTGAGCCCAAGATATTGTTTTTCCTTTTTGGTAAATTTTACATCTTCCTATTACTCAGACCTCAAGTACTCATGTTTGTCCTCTTCCGTCCTGTTCATCAAAACCACCATTGAAAACATTGACCAACACAACCATTATTCAGAAATCATGACCCCTACGTATTTAAAGTGAAAATTATTCAAGAATTGCTCATATCCATTCTTCTTTTTGAACCCAAGACCCATCAAAACCTAAACCCACAGCTTTAATGTTGGCAGATCCGGAGCGTGTTGATGGTATGGTCCTGATGGAGGAAGGGAGGTGTTGCCGTAGATCTGGAAGCCAGCAATGAGCAACAGTTCTATCTTTATCTTTTATGCTTTAATAGCTTTGACACTGTTAATTTTCCGGATTTCATCCTAGAAGATGAATATGTGGGATGCTTGCTCCTGGGAATGGCGTTCCAGATGTCGGCGGCAAGGCTATGGCAAGGCTTGGACGTCCGTGGATATCTTTTTATTCAGCAGTGGAAGGGTGACAGCTCATATTTTTTTATTCAAATGGCAGCATAGTCAGCAGCCAACTCATTCATATTTCAGCCACTTCACCTAACACTAACGGTGTTAAATGCTAAAGTACCAACATGTTTAACGGACTTAGGTGCGCGAACCCAATTCAAACAAACCAAACCAAACCATAGGGACTTAATTCAAAATTGATGTAAAGTATAAAGATTTGGGGATTAGTTTTCCCTAGAACAAAATTATAAGAGCTACTATTGATTTAAAAAAAGTAAATTTAAATGATTTAATTAAGAGAAAAAAAGACATATAGGTGCCAAAAAAAAATTTGAGAGAAAGTATAGATGCTTCTATTATTGTTTTTTCTTAATTTTTCCTTATTTTTACTAGTTATGTCTAAAATTACATGGATCTCAACAAAAATTAGGTGAACTGTACGACTTGATAAAAATTTTGGGACCTAATTAAGAAGTAAGAAGGCATTTGGATTGCTGTCTGGACCGGAAAAAGTAGGAGAGTGTGAAACTAATGTTTGGAGCTAATTTGAAGTTATTGACTTGTTTGGATGGGCATTAAATTCTAACCAACTTTTGGGAAAAAGTTCATTACAGCAGAACACTAGGATTCTTAGCTTTTGGTATTTGTAATGTGGAGTGAGGGGGAATAAAGATTTAAAAGAAAGACAAGAGTATTTAAATAGCCCTGTCTTAACCCAATAATTTGATTTTTTTAGATGAAAAAATTAACTAATAAAACCCAAAAAGACTAACTTTAATAAGTTGAGGAAGCTAAATAAATTACTTAATTATATTATATATTACATAATATCTCTAAAATACTTATATGTATTATTAAATATTTAAATTACATATTAGTTTATAAGTCAAATAAATTAATTTAAAAAAACAATAAATATAAACATTAATTTATTTAACTTCATTAGTCTTATACTAAGAAGTAGAGGTAGCATATTATAAAACTCATGTACTTTTTGACTATTTTACATCTAAACTCTTTTTTTTAATTATCCATTTAAACAAGTCTTTTTTTAAATTGACTTTTGAAAGAAGTAGAGGTAGCTTCTTCTTTTTTTAATGTCAATCTAAACATAAATCAATATTATACTAACTGCTTTTCATTCTAACTGATTTTTGTAAAAGCCAAATAGAATAAATAAATTATAACAACCTATTGAAAAATACTCCCACTGTCCTTTTTTATAATTAACAACTACCATTCCCCTCTTATTCTTAAATATAAGTAACATTTACAAGTTGTCTTAAATTTTTGTAACAAATTTTCCATTTTGCCTCCATTAATTACTTATTTTAATATTCAAAATATTTATTGTCTCATTTTCCAAACCATCATATCTCTCTATCATACATTCTTTCTCTTTCATAATTCTTTTTATTATAATAATTTTCTTATTTTCTTTCTTATACACTTTCTTCCCATAAATAAGGATATTTAAAAAAAAACTTATAATTTTTATCTTTTTATTGTCTTTAACTAATTTTTTAATCTAAATAATAGAATATCATGTTGTTTATAATAAGTGACGGAGGGAGTAACCCCTCCCTTTCCCTCGTACCAAACATACCCTAAAAATTGCTCTTCGATTCATTCTCTATTCTCTTCCCAATAAATCACTCGACCAAGGGGCTCTACAGAAGAAGTCTATAAAACTCATGAAAAGCGAAAAGAAAACAAGAGCTGAATGACCCAGCTGGGTCGCAAGCTCGGAGCACCACAAATTGTGCTACATCACTTTGAAGCACGAGACGAATATGCTCTTCTAATATCCCATTTTCTTGCTTAACGCAGTTGCTTCTTCCTCCCTATTCTCACTTCCAACCCCATTTTTACTCTAGCTTGAGTCAACTTCTGGTAGATGATTTGGATAACCCTCGAAGAATTTCTGTGACAGAAGGTCCGTTCATAAACTTTCTTGACATTACTACTTCTTCTTCTTCTTCTGCAAAGTATCATTTTATACCCATCTCGTCTCGTCATACTAAGTTTCCTATTTTATGCGTGATTTGTTCAAATTAACATTTTCTATGTCGTTGTAGAATTTATCAGTTGGATGCTAAAGAATTCACGTTCAAATCAAACGTTGGTGTCTTCTATTTCATCTTCTCCATATGTTGAGGAAACCGGAGGTGTGTATCAGCTAGGTTCGAGTCGTGCCGGTAGACACTGTCCTTAAGAGTTATTAAGCCACCGTAGGTAAATGTGAGTGCAGCACTCCCCAGGATTAAACGAACCCTTCCTGCAGAAAACAAGGTGACAGAACAGTAGAAAAATATAACCCAGCAGTATAGAAACACAGAGAGGGAAGAAGAAAAACGCAGAGGAGGAACAGATGCTCGAAAACTCAAGAGCAGGGTGCAGAACACACTGTCCTGGACCGTTTTATATAGGCATCGGGGACCTAACCGTTGGGCATCACCATAAACACAATTAACTCGTCGGTTTCATACGTTACTGTAATAATTTGCAATTATACCTTCAGTTATGAATGTTGGGTACGTCTAAGAAATAAATTCCAGACGCTACTAGACATTAATCCATGAGAAACGGTTTAAGGATTAATGGAGGATTAATCATGGTTTGCAAAACTCCCAACGTTCAGTAACATTCGGCTGTTACAAAATTAAACGGTCAAAAGAAGAATTTTCTGATAAGCTTTCTTAACAACCATTTTATAATTTAATTTGCAAAAAGTTTTATAAAAAGTGCTCGGTACTATTCTAATTCACGTGTAGGGGGGAAAATCGCCAGTTTTCAACTGTGTTTCCCTCCAGTGGGCCGTTGTCATGTGCGCGAGATCCTCCTTCTCCTCTAGGCCCATTCACTAGCCCAATAATGTATGATAGTATTTATTCACTTGATCTCTCTCTCTTTTGGGTAATGTGGGACTTCACTTTTGACACACCCCTTTACATACACAACAATCCCCCACATGTGTCAAAAGGGAACACATACAGCTGAGTTACACATAGATATAACCATTTTGAGTCTAGTGTCTTTCGGACTATGAACCAAATCTAGACCAATAATACTTAGCACATAGAGATGTTAGTGAAACCTGCTTCTATGAACCAACAGCTCTTGGTATGCGCTAGAGGTATTAAGAGTCAGATTATACCCCCATAATTTCTACTGTTTACGGTGGTTTTGCGCGTTATGACAGCCATGCACGTGCCCAGTTCTTAACGAATGCTCTAGAGATTTCGCCACGATCTCATGAGAGCAGCCCCACTCCACATTCGTAGAGATGATTTCATCAAGTATACCTGCAATGAGCACACCATCCTGTAGGATTATGAAATCATTAAGAGTTTTCACTCAGCCTCGCTAATAAATGCATTCTAGCACTTTCTCACATCATAGGAAGGGACTATGAATTTACAATAGTGCTAGCAGAACTAACAGATGACTTGTTTTTCCATATGAACCTTTTTCATGGGGTCTCCAATCACAAAGGTTGGGTTTCCATCGTTGTTAATTTCATGTTGGCTGAAGTCTCATTCCCCTCGATGTTTCGATAATCTGTTTCTTCCCCAGGGGTTTCGTAAATGGATCTGCCAGATTCACTTTTGATCTCACAAAATCGATTGAGACTACTCCATCTTTGAGCAGCTGTTTTAGAATATTATGTCTCAATCGTATGTGTCTACTTTTACCATTAAAGGTTTTGTTTTTCATTGTAGCTATTGCAGATTGGTTATCGCAATGCAAAGACACTGATGGTGGTGGTTTTTCTCCCAATGGGATACTAGCCAAGAAGTTTTTCAATCACTTAGCCTTTGTACCGGCCAACTCCATAGTGATTAGCTCTGAATCCCTTGAGGATTTAGATAGAATTTTGTTTGGCTGACCTCCATGATATTGCACCACCGCCAAGAGTGAATATATAACCACTAGTGGATTTGGTCTCCTCTGAATCTGAGATCTAGTTAGCATCACTGTATTCTTCTAATACAGCAGGAAATCCACTATAGAGAATACCATAACTTATGATACCTTTCAAGTGTAACATCCTTATTTTTTTTATCTAGTATTTAATTAAATTTATAAATAAATATATTTTAGTATTAAGTTAATTTTAAAAAAAGTTAGATATAGGCAAATTATTATTATTATTATGTTAATAATGTTTTTGTGTGTGATTTTGTGTGTGTGTGTGGATGATATTCTAGAAAATTATACCATGGTATAGAAGTCCCACATCGACTAATCTTTAGAGTGAAGGAGTTTGAGGAGCCTATATATAGAAGATAGTGAGTGGAGCTTGAAGTAAGTAAATAATTTTCTCACATATCTGAGGTAGTCTCAGAAAAGTGCTAGTTTTGAGTTTATTAACTGTTGGATCGGACTGAAATTTGGTCAGCCTATTTGGGACATCCAAATCGTTAATTTCAACGGTTGGATTATCATTTTGATCTCCAAGTTACAAGTTATTAGGTACGTTTTTAACTTATATGTTTTGGATTTAGCAGATAGAGTTCTAAATAGTAAATTAACATTTTAAATTTCATTCACCGTTAAATTGAGCTATAATTTGGAGGATAGTATCATGATAGATAGGAAATTAAATTCAATGGTTAGATTAAGGGTTTAACTTCTGTAGTGAGAATAACCTGGTTCGTACTAAGTCTATTTGTCTAAGTCTTTCGAAGATAGAATATAAGTTATAAATTTACAGTTTGTCTATTTACATTATGAATTTGACAATTCTAATAATATAATCTAATAATTAAAGGATATTTAAGTAAGGAAAATTTAGGAATCGAGTCTAAATCATATATATATATGTTCTCATTTCAAACCTTAGAGAAATGTCTTTTAGGCTAGAGTTCTGAGTAAAATTAAAGCTTTTAGAGGAGGAGTTAGAGGCTAGAATTTTGTGAGTAGCCTACTCTAATACTATAGAGATAATATTTTAATTTTTTTGTAAATATAAACTCTATTGTGGCATTTTCGAGGTTGGACTCTGGTTGTAGTTGACTGTTAGCTAGGAGACCAGGTAACTAAATTTCTATCTGTTGCATACTCTGGTATGAAGTTGGTGAGCGACTTTATAACTAATTCTATAAAACTATATAACGTTTTGTATGAATTGTCTTGTGGGATGCTGTTTTAAAAAGGATTGACATAGTTTGTATTGCAAGAAATTGGTAATCATGATTATAATGTGTTATTACGAAATTCTGTTGATTATGCATATAAATGTGTCATTTTGAACCTTGTGCATCTATTTTGGGTGGGGAAAGGAGATAATTGGAGTTATTGAGATTCATATACTTGCCACGTGGTATTAGCCTCCATATGGAGCTCTATGGTTGGCTGCTATTATTGTCCCACTAGTTCTTCGAGGGACTGCGACACCCCACTAGTTCTTCGAGGGGGAACCCATGGTCCATCGAGTGCTCTATGGTCTTTAGCCGGTCCACATTATTCGTGTGGTGAGCTTGTCAGAGTTGCCAGTCAAATGGAAAGAACTTAGCCCATGGGTCTAGTCGGCAGAAATAAGGAGGATATAAGGATGGATTTGGATTTAGGAATTGCATATGACATGGGATATTCATTGATATTTATATCTTTCAAAATAAATGACAAGTATGTTATCTCTTTTGAAATGTATCAATTGCATGAGAGTGGTGGAAATGTTTGTCTTATATGATTATTGTGAGTTTAAATGTTAAATAAATGTTTATCAATTATTATTAACTCTGTGTATCCCACCTGACACCTCGCTAGCCCATGCTAGGGTGTGTGATAGGTAGGGATTTAGTTACTGAGACGTTGTCTCACTCCCGTTGCTTTACCATTTTCAGGGAACAATACGTTAGCGGGACCTTCGAGGAAGACTCCTGAGGCTCAATAGCTGTAGCTGACAGTGTAGAGCTTTAGGACCTTATTTTATGCAATCTTTTCATATATTGCCACGCATCAGGACTGCATTCATTTGGGACTTATTTTACCTTTTTATATTTTTATGTCGTTTGACTTAATGAACGTATTATACTTTCTATCGTTGGTTTATTTTGTCTGGACATTAGACTAGAGTGCTGGTAGTGGGCCTGAGGCCCTTAGATTGCATGTGATTGAATTATTGTAGATCCACGATGTGATAATGGTAATTTTTGCAAGTTTAATTGTTGCTAGTATTGACTAATATAGTCAAATCTAAATTACTATTATAATTTATCATTTAGAGGCGTATTGTTTTATAACCATGTTTGCATGATTACAAACATAGGTTATTCTTTTTCTAACCATGATAGCCTTAATTAAGGTCGAATGCTTTTCTATCATGGTTAGCCCCTTAGTGATGTGATTGTTCTTAAATAACCATGATAGGGTATGTTTACTAGTGTTAGTCCTTTCTATCGTGGTTAGTTCTAGTTAGTAAGTGGTGATGTTATATCAAGTATCTCAATACTCTTACCAAGGCGACCCAGTGTTCACTGCTAGGACAGTGAGTATACCTGCTCAATCTACACACAGCATATGCTATGTCTAGCCTAGTGAAGTTCGCTAAATGCAACAAACTCCCAATAATCTGTGCATATTTAGATTGAGCAACTGGTTCTCCTTTATTTTTAAACAAACTCACACTAGAATCATAAGGAGTACTCAACGGATCATCATCACATCCAAATTTTCTAAGAATTTTTTCAACATAGTGCTCTTGAGATAATAAAATGCCATTCTCAGTTTTTGTTATCTTAACACCCAAAATAACTTTTGCTTCACCCAGGTCTTTCATATCAAAATTAGAAGCAAGAAAACGTTTAGTTTCAAACACAACATCTGGACAAGTACCAAAGATTAGCATGTCATCCACATATAAGCAGATAATCACACAGTCATTATTCACAAGTTTGGTATAAACACACCTTTCTACCTCTTTAGTAGTGAAACCGCATTAGTTAAGACTTGATCTAATTTTTCATGCCACTGTTTAGACACTTGTTTTAGGCCATACAAAGATTTCACAAGTTTACAGACTTTGTTTTCTTGCCTAGGAGCAACGCACCCTTCACGTTGTACCATGTAAATCTCTTCTTCTAAATCACCATTTAGAAAGGTTGTTTTAACATCCATTTGATGAATAAAGAGTTTATGAATTGAAGTCAGAGCAATAAGAATTCTTATAGAAGAAATTCTTGTCACTAGGGAAAAAGTATCAAAGTAATCAATGTTTTCTTTTTGTGTAAAACCTTTAGCTACTAGCCTCGCTTTGTACTTATCGATATAACCATCAGGAAAATATTTTTTCCTAAAAACCTATTTACAGCCAATTGGTTTTGCTCCTGGAGGCAAGTCAACTAAAACCCAAGTTTTGTTTTGTTTCAAAGAATCAATTTTATCCTGAATTGCTTCTTTCCAAAAAGGCGCGTTTGGAGAAGAGGTCGCTTCATAAAAATTTCTAGGTTCATCTTGTACTAGATAAGTGTAGAAATCATCTCCAAATGAGGTTTCCTTTCTTTGCCTTTTACTTCTCCGTAAACTTTTGACTACTTTTCATTTGAGTTTTGCTCAGAAGAATTTTCAACAACTCTAGGGATACGCTCAGCTTTCAAAGGAAAAATGTGTTCAAAAAATTCTGCATATTTAGTTTCAATAATGGTATTTTGACCCAAAACATCACTTTTTAAAGCCATAAAATGATAGGCGGTACTTTGCTGAGCATACCCGATAAATAAACAATCAGCAGTTCTAGAACCTATTTTTCTCTTTTTAGGGTCAGGTAATAACACTTTTGCAAGGTACCCCCACACTTTTAAGTAATTAAGACTAGGTGCAAATCCTTTCTATAATTCATAAGGAGTTTTGTTTGTTTTCCTATGAGGTATTCTATTTTGTAGAAAACAGGCAGACAAAATGGCTTCTCCCCAAAGGTTATTTGGTGCAGCAGAGCTTACAAGTAAAGCATTCATCATCTCTTTTAGTGTTCTATTTTTCCTTTCCGCAACACCATTAGATTCTGGGGAATATGGAGGAGTTACCTCATGAATAATTCCTTCTTTTTCACAAAATTCGTTTAATTGTAAAAATTCTCCTCCTCTATCAGATCTAACTCGTTTAATTTTTCTGTCTAATTGATTTTCTACCTCAGCTTTATGTGACAAGAATTTTTAAAAAGCCTCGTCTTTATTTCTTAACAAATATAATTTTGTATACCTTGAAAAATTATCGATAAAAGTTACATAATATCTTTTACCACCTCTAGTCTTAGTTTGTTTCAAATCACCTAGATCAGTGTGTACTAAGGATAACAACTCGGTTTCTCTTTGAGTAGGAAAATGTGATTTTTTAGTTTGTTTTGTTTCTGCACACACTTCACATTTATTAAGAATATTATTTTTAATCCTTGATATTAGCCCTAGATGATAAAGCCTTTTTATATAAGGTTTACTTATGTGTCCTAATCTAGCATGCTACATATCAAAAGAATCAACATAGAACACAGGCAAGTAAGCAGAAGAAGCATTTCCATTCATTTCAACAATGTTCAGTACAAACAATCCTTGATTACAATAGCCTTTCCCAACAAGAACATTATTCTTCGTCATTACGATCTTGTCAGATTCGAAAGACACCTTAACCCCAGCTTTCCCTAACAGAGCCACAGAAATCAGGTTAGCTCTAACATCAGGCATGTACAGAACTTCATTCAGTGCTAAGGTCTTTCCAGATGTGAGTTTCAGGACAACTTTTCCTTTTCCCAGAACTTTTGTGGTTCGGGAATCAGCCAGATAAATATGGTCTTCTCTTTCTTCAAAGGAGGTGAACATGTCCTTATTCACACAGATGTGCCTGGTAGCACCTGAGTCTACCATCCACTTCCTCACATCAGAGATCACAAGGGCTTGGGAGACAACAGCAATAATCTCATCGTCATCTCCTTCCACTAAATTTACGTTTGGCTTAGGAGGATTTCTACCTTTACGGTTATTGTTTTTACCAGCCCTTTTCCTGCACTGAGCTGCGTGGTGACCTGGCTTTCCACACACAAAGCAATCTCCTTTCTTCTTGAATTTGGGGTTAGAATCATTAGGCTTGTAATCAAAGTTTTTATTTCTAGGTTTAGTGTTGTACCTCTTGTCCTGCGGCTTTGCTTCTACCAAATTTGCCTTTGTTGCCAACTCCTTTCCTCTAGCTGTCTGGATTGCCTTCCGGTTTGTGTCCTTAATGATGATATGCGTGATTAGGTCTGATAGTGAAAGTTGCTTCTGCTTATGCTTCAGTTGTTGCTTATAGTCATTCCATGAGTTTGGCAGCTTCTTGATCAGGACCTCGGCCACGAACTCATCTGGTAAATTTATCTTCTCAGCTCGGAGCTCTTCCAGTAGCTTATGGTATTCATTAATTTGATGTTTTATATCCTTCTCTTCATCCATCTTCCATTTGTAAAAGTTTCCAACCACGAACTTTTGCTTTCCAGCATCCTCAGCAATGTACTTCACGATCAGTGACTCCCATATTTTATGTGCCTCCTTGTATACACAGTAGACATCGAACAAGTCATTAGATAAAGTGCTAATGAGTGTATCTCGGCAAACCTTGTTGGCATTTGCCCAAGCATTCTTTTGGGCCTGGTCAGCATCAGTGGGGGGTTCAGGTTGGGTAAGAGCAGCAGTAACTCCATGCATGTCAAAGACAGTGTACACACATTCCTGCCACCGTCTGAAGTACTTTCCATCAAACACATCAATCTTGGAGACATCTGGGAATGGCTTGGGTAGTGGCACTGCAATGAAGACAGGAGCATGGGCAACGTTGACAGTAGGGTCAGTGTTCCCAGCAACAGCATCATTACAGGACTCCATAGTAACTCTTAAGATTGTTAAGGAAACTGGAGGTGTGTATAAGCTAGGTCCGAGTTGTGTCGGTAGACACTGTTCTTAAGAGTTATTCTGCCACCGTAGGTAAACGTGAGGGTGGCACTCCCCAGGATTAAACGAACCCTTCCTGCAGAAAACAGGGTAACTGAACAGTAGAAAAATATAACCCAGTAGCACAGAAACACAGAGAGGGAAGAAGAAAAACGCAGAGGAGGAACAAATGCTCGAAAACTCAAGAGCGGGGTGCAAAACACACTGTCCTGGACCGCTTTATATAGGCCTCGGGGACCTACCATAAACACGATTAACTCGTCGGTTTCATACGTTACTGCAATAATCTGTAATTATACCTTCGGTTATGAACGCTAGGTACGTCTAAGAAATAAATTCCAGACGCTACCAGACATTAATCCATGAGAAACGGTTTAAGGATTAATGGAGGATTAATCACGGTTTGAAAAACTCCCAACGTTCAGGAACCTTCGGCTGTTACAAAATTAAACGGTCAAAAGAAGAATTTTCTGATAAACTTTCTTAACACCATTTTATAATTTAATTTGCAAAAAAGTTTTATAAAAAGTGCCCGGTACTATTCTAATTCACGCGCAAGAGGGGAAATCACCAGTTTTCAACTATGTTTCCCTCCGGTGGGCCATTGACATGTGTGCAAGGTCTTCCTTCTCCTCTAGGCCCATTCACTAGCCCAATAATGTATGATAGTATTTATTCACTTGAGCTCTCTCTCTTTTGGGTAATGTGGGACTTCACTTTTGACACACCCCTTTACATACACAACACCATATAGGTGTTTTGTTACTGGGAATTGGTAGAGCAGTGGAGAGCTGTGAATGCAGTTTTATTTGTGCGGTTGAAAAAAGAAACTTCCCTTGCCATTCACCTTTCCCTTTATCTTTTATCTATTTCTGCCCTTATTAACGTCCATTTATTTAACATTTTTAATCTCTTTCCATTACTTTTGAAAGTAGGAAGACCGGCTTATTTTAATCCTCAGCATTATTTTGTTTTCATTCCTTCTTCTAGTCTATTCTTTGTCATTATCCAAATGGCTCTTATTTATTAAATGTCATGGAAGGAAGCTCTTTGTGATGTATTATAAAATAGTAAGGGAAGTCACAACACTTTGAACAAGAAGGATAGCTAGTGATCTATTTTTAATCCGCAGCAAGGTCATGGCACAACAATTTGCCCTTATTTTTATGTCAAGAAGGTTCATTACATTTTCTGTTATGGTCCTGAAGTCCTCTGCCATTGTCCCTATGTGTTGACTCCTTTGATCCATGGATGACTTGGTCCAATTAGATGGTACCGACGGATAGGCTATTCCCTTGACATGTTTGCCTAATTATCTATGTTAATCTGCATATTAGTCCACTGTCGTTTTTTCCCCCTTTTTTTGCCGCTCTGGCCACTCTGTGATATCACTATGCAAGCTATAGAAGAGCATCATGTTCCTGACTGTAAAACTGAATAATTTTAGCTCATTCTATTCCATATCAGTACCTTAATTCTAAGAAAAACTCAAACTTGGTTTTTGGTATGTCGATCATAGGTGTCCTTCCCAAATTCAAATCCCATCCCTAAACAACTTTAGGGTCATATTCCCCAATATTAATCTGTTGTTTAGAAGGATATGTAGAAAACTTTCCAAATTACTTTTTTTGTCATCTTCATGTTGCTTTATGAGACAAGATCAAAAGGAGAACAAGGGAAATAAAGGGACTTGGAAGAAACTTTCTTCCTGAAGTTCAGAAGGCATTGTCCAAGTTTTAGCTCTACCATTGTTAAAATTTCCTAAAATCTAGTGAATTCACAAGATCTTCCGTGTGTGCCAATAGAATGTCACAATTTTCTTATAAAGGTAAAAATGGCATTCACGCTCCTTACTGTCATATGCTCTTGTTGATTTTGCTGCCTGCTTAAGTGTTTTCTCCGATATTGCGCTGGTATTTGGAGTTGTGCATTCATATTTGATTGCATGTTGTTGATGTAAACATACAAATAAGAAGGCTTTTTTACTTGCGATGTTAAATGAATGCAAACTATGTTGGAGTTCGTAAGCAAGGTTCATGGCAAGTGATAATAATAGTATGTTTCATAACTGATATTGGACATGATTTATTCTTGCCTCAATTGATGCATTATAAACTTTGATCTCATTATCTCCCTGATCCTTATCCGTGTATATGTTGTTAGGTGTTGCTATTGTGTCCGTCGTTATTGAATAAGGTAGTGTACAGTCATCTTGACTTGGAAAATAAAATACTTTATTCACAAACATCAAAGACTTCTGCATTACACAAGTTCTATGTAATATAGAATTGTGTTTTCATTAACAAGAATAGCTTAGTGGTCCCCCCCCCCCCCCCACAAAAAAAAAGAAAAGAAAAACAATAGCTTGGTTTGCATATGAAGGCTAAAGATCCTAAAATAATATGTACATGGAAATGGTGAAAAAATTCAATCTGAACAAAAGAATTTCATTGTGACAAATCCTGCAGAACATATATTAAAACAACCTAATTGGTTGGTTTGTAAGGAAACCCTTTAGATCCTCCCATTTGAAACCGGAAGATCTTCAGAATCCTTTCCAGGTAGTGATAATTTCATTGAAGATTTCAGCAATTAGATCCCTGTCTGCATATTGCATGAATTCTTTGAAATCATCTCGAATGTCATATAATTTACCAAATTTCACAAGATATTGCATACAGCTCATCTTCAATTCCGGCAATCCGTATAAAGAAGCATGTTGGAGTCTCTGAAGTACATTTTTGGAATCAATATCTTTGAGAAGACTCTTATGGCATGCCTCTTTCAAGTCAGATATGTCATACTTATCAGCTGCATAGAGAAGGACTAGCCGATTTGTCAGAAATTCTTCATGCTTGATGCTCCCATAAAGATAATTGAGAAAGGCTTGGCAAGCTTCAACTGACATGTCTGGGATGTCTACAGCAGATAACTCTTTCTCCTTAAGATTATATGAGAACATACTGCTGAAGACAGGCGATCGAGCAGCAAGAACAGCGCGATGTGCCTGGATGCTTCCATCTGCAGCATTGATCATGATGTCCGTGTGGATGTGTTCTGCTAGCATTCGACTAAGGGATTGAAGGGCTGTTTCATTGGAGGTTTTCTGCATAATTTGATCATCCCAGATGGAGCAAGGTTCATCCTGTTTCAAGACAAATCAGTGCACAAGGTAATATGCTAGTAGTATTAACGCAAGATTAGATGCGTATCTGCCATGATCATGCTGCACCATTGTTGGGAGGTTTAATTAAGTGGTGATGATAATGATATTAATTGTTGCCACATTCTATCTGTCCTAGGATAAGTATCATTTGCAAAGGATGCCTAGTCGCAATAAAAGGAAAAAGATTTGTGAACCTTGGGGGATGCCGTCTTCAAATCCAGGAACTCAACGTCAATAATGAATTTTCCAGTCAGTGGGGCCTCAATTGCCCAAACGAAGTCTTCACTGGGCTTGATCAGTTTGTCTTTTATTTCTGCGTCACAAGTTATTTCAGAGTAAGCAAATGCTGAACGAACTGCTGTAAACCTGAACTTCTTACTGGTAAACCATCATCGAAGTATCATGAGAACACGCTAAGGAGAGTGAAAAGTAAGGAATTTCCTAAATTCTGTTTCAAATCAATACCTCATCGGCTCATCCTTTAGAACAGGAGTGCAATATCTAACCCACCCAGTTTAGAAGACATTAAAAAATAT
Source organism: Neltuma alba (assembly GCF_004799145.2). Taxonomy (NCBI): domain Eukaryota; kingdom Viridiplantae; phylum Streptophyta; class Magnoliopsida; order Fabales; family Fabaceae; genus Neltuma; species Neltuma alba. The sequence continues at coordinate 43,119 of NW_021632777.1, read as the reverse complement.
CACCTCGGTATTTTTATCCCTCAAATTTGTTTTTAGTTATAATTTGGTCTTAAGCTTGTTTCATGCAAATTAGTTTCTAACATATCATCTTCATTTTGATTTATCATCTTCGTAAATTGACATATCTGACTGACAGCAATGATCTATCCAACAGTTCATTAATTTACTGAATGGAGCTGAATTTGGGAGGTAAAGTTTAGGGGCTGAATCAAAACAATGAATACAGTTATAAGTTAAGCTGGAGACTTAGTAGTATGGCTATTCTTCTGATCAGTAACTTATGTTGAATTAGAGCTAAACAGAAAAACATAACAACCCAACAATAATTTGATTACCTGAGTGAGTCATGGCCTTGCGATCTCCACAAGTATTAACGACCCTTAAGATTAGAGATACAATGGGTGGCTTTTCTCTAGAAAGATTGGACATTTCTGGGTATAACCTAACAAACATGCCCCTGTTCTTCTCTAGAACCAAATGCCTGCAATTCAAATGAAGAACACTCAAAAGTCAAAAGTGGCAAACTTTCCTTCCATTTCTGTGGAAAATTTTCTGATGCACCAGATGAATGAGAACGTGGTAATACCAGTTCCACATGCCAATCTTGAAAGGATCAGACTTGCGGTAAGTGCAGGAAGTCAAGTTGTCGATTCGCCATTGGGCAAGACGTGAGGTTGTTTCCACCCTGTACGCTGGATCGCCCATCCTCTGACAAAAAGCAAATGCAGCTACGGTTTCATGAATGCAATCCAGCTTTCCCAGGTTGTGTCCTTCCTCCTCTGAACTATCCACTCACAAAAACAACACTCTGTTTCTGTTCCTCACTCTGTTTCTCTTCTGGGTAATTCCTTGTTCTGATAAAAACCCAGGGAAATAGTCAATAGTAACCTATCTGGGACTTGATTATTATTGTTTTTTTTTCCGGGATGAATATGTAGGATTTGATTAGATTCCAGTTTCATGTAGTGATTTCGGATTGACCGGCATTAGAAGGGGGGCGGGGTAGAGAGAGCTGACAACGAAGGATCGATGGGGAAGTTTTGAACGGTTGGTGTGAAGATGTCTATCGGGGATTGGATGGTGTATGGGGGAATTACTTGTAGTAGTTGGAGTTTGGGATTTCGAGAGACGTATTTAAAAGTGTCGACATTGAAGCGTCAACATTTTCGATGTCGGCATGGAGGCGTCATGCTGGCAAGTTGATAGTTAATGGTCAAGTTGATCTGAGGTTAATGAATTAAAATGATGATCTGAGGATAGACGTGTTTAAGATGGATTTTGATTGATGGCTTGGCGAGGCGAGAAAGAATATTTTAGTCTTTCTCGTTTTGAAGCAAAGTATTGCTTTGTTGGTACTCTGATGTAAATTAAAAAGTGAGCATAAAAAATGTATTTTTTTAAATAAATATCATTGATATCATCAATTTATGAAGAGTAAAAAAAGATGTGAAGGAAAAAATGTTAGTTAATTAATGTAAGGATCTAATATGTAATTAATGATAAAAAATTAATTAAAATTTTAGATATTCTTTTGTAAATAAATAAGACTATGATTACTTCAATACTATATCATATACTCCTCCGGTCTTTAATATAGGACACAATTGTTGAGTTAGTTTTGGTTCTAAATATAAAACTCATTTATCATATTTATCAATTTTCTCTAAATTACTCCTATAGATACTCTCTCAATCATAATCAAATAGAAGAGGAAGAGTGGATATTAAGAAAGATGATTATGGTATTTTAGAAAAAACATGTTACATTTTTTATAATTAACTAACTTACATAACTTTATTAATCTAATTAAATTAATTAAATAGGTCTTATATTAAGGACTGGAGGAGTAGTAGTCTATGGGATAAGAGGGGGTAAATTTTACTCCTTGGACTGTGGAAATTGTAGTTTCTTTTATCGCCCAAATCATGTATTAGAATTTGGTTAATATTTCACCCTTAAAAATTTTTGGTGAAAAATGTTAATATTTATAATTATTTTTTAATTGGTCATCTTCTTTAATGCATATTATATCGAGAACAATTGGTAATTTTTACATACCTATTAAACTAAGATATGTACTATTTCCTAACGTGGAATTTGGATCGCTCATTGATGGAAGTCCAATTAATTTGACATTTAGATTATAAATTCGAATTTTTTTATATTAAAATGTTATAATTTTAAATTTAGAAAAAAAATCATTTTATATATACTTATACTTTCTCTAAGAATGTTTATTGAGGAAAGTACCAAATTAAAAATCAAGAAAAAGTGCAAGCAAGTAACTGCAGAATAGTTTTCCCCCTCTAAAATTTAAAAGTTTGAAAATTTTTAGATAAATGAGTAAAACTCTATTGAGTTTAATATAATTGCGAGAGGTCAATTTCAGATGGTTATTTAATATTAGCCCTATGAAGGGAAGATGCATGAACTGAATTATTATTATTATTATTATTATAGGCTTGTTATTTTCAAGTGATGGCACTTTTTAAGGAACTCCCTCTCACTGGCATCAATAAAACTGAAAGGCACAAAGAATTTTAGAGGCATTCAAATCAAACTCGTCATTTTGCTTGTTTGAAGGGTAGGTATTACATGTGATTACCTTATGGCTCACCCCCAATATTTTTTTTTCTTTTTAATCCTAATATTTTTTTAAGTTAAGTTAAACATGTTGATTTTTTTAATATCTCGTTTAATAATTTGCATTGAAAATTATTTTCTTAGTGGAAAACTCTTTTACTGTATGTAATGAGTAGGATGAGTTTAAAAAAATTTATAAACTTAAAAAATAAAGTGAATTAAATTTTTATTTTTATAATCAAAATAAAATTAACTCTTAGCTCTAAGATCACAAAATAAATAATCAAGGATTCAAACTCCAAATTCCAAAGGAAAAAATAAGAGTAAATATAATTTTTTGTTTCTTAAATTTGTCTTTATTTTAGTTTTGATCTTTCAAAGAGTAAAATGATCTAAATTTTTATTAGATTATAAAGACTGCTATTATAAATTAAAAAATTTGAAGAACCAAAACCTACAATTTAAAATGTGAAAAACTAAAGTAAACTAAAAAAAATTAAAGTTTGCATTAATTAAAAAAAAAAAAAACTAAGGCAATTAGGAGAGGGCTAACTTGAAATGACAACAAACAACTAGAGGCTTCTCCACTTGTTGCGCCCATGCCTGTTCCATGCCCCGCTATGAGCACATGCAGACCTCTCGAAGGCACGGCGTCCGCTAATAAATATCTGCAAAGGAAATTACTTTCTCGTAAAGTACGCTGCCACTGTGTGCGACAACTTGCAGGCTTTGATCGCTTGTGAAGAATTAATTTTAAAAAAAATAGCACGTTGACAAACTAGTTGTACCTTTCCTTTTGGTATCCTTATGCTTCCTCTTTTACCCAATCGTTCATTTTTTTTCCCTTAATGATTAATATTTAAATTAATTAGTTATAATGAATAAGTCTTATTTTTTTAAAATATTTTTGTTAATAATGTACATTTTAATAGAAAAATTTTAACCTGTGCAATCATTAAAAAGACTATTTTAAAAAATATATATAGAGACAAAGTAGATTGAGTCTTATATTAAATTTATAATTAGTTTTTATATTTAGGACATAAAGTAGCATATATATTACTTTCGATTCTAATTATAAGACTTTATTTGTAGACATAATCAAGAGCGGAAGTAGTATATGTAAACTATTAGAAATTAATTTACATACATCACTTTTGTGGATTTTTATTAAAATATTTTATTTTTTTCACTTTTTATAATATTGATCCAATCATAAAAATAGTTGATAAAAAAGAAGTGGAAAAAAAAATTAAGCGGAGAAAATTCTCACTCCAAGTGCAAACAAGAATCTAACCTGCGGTAAGTGCTATCAAAGAATGGTTTAGGAGGTGCTGGCTCATTCGTTATATTTTATTTGTAACGCACTTTTGATATATTCTAATATTTTATTAGATTTGAGAAAAACATTAAAATATGTTAATTTTATCTTAAAGTTTAATGACTTTTTTTATTTCATCCAAATTTTATAATCGAGAAATCCAAAAAAAAAAAATAGTCCGCAAAGCAACAAATTAGCAATAAAAATATACATTTATATAATAAATTTAATGAAATAATTATATTAAAAATAAAAAAATATTATTTCTACATTATTAATAGGATGGAAGGAGTATATATTGCGAACCATTATTGATTATCACTTTTCAAATACTTAATAAATCAAGATATTATTTTAGAACGTGGAATTCCCATCTCTCTCGCAATCGTGAGTCCAATTAATTTTTTTAAAAAAAATAGAAAAACAAAAACTAATAATATAAAATTACAAGTGAGATCAAACTCACAACCTCTCACTTACAACAAGTCAGTTTTATTTTTGTCAAGCCACAAAGCCATTAGCCAAGTTCAATTAATTTGAACATTTAGATTATAATAATTATTTGTTGTTCTGATTTGAAAATTTATTGTGTTATAACAAAGAGTAGTTATAACTTTTAAATTGAAGAGCTATAATGCGTTGCCACCTTATCACCTCAAGGAGTTCTCGTTGTTTGGTCATTAACATCTGAGGAGAAAGAGTTAATTATTTTTACTGAATTTTGTTTATAAGATGGGTTTAAATATCATCGTTATTATTTTCTTAGTTACTACATTGCTTGAAAAGGAACTACTTCACTGCCAATAAATATTCTTCCCATCATTCCATTTATCCATTTAAACTCATTGTACTTATTTTTAAGTGGACAGAAAATAAAATAAAGTAAAATTATTATTTTATAAAAATTATTAGTGTCTTGACTTAGACCACTGAGCGTCCAAGTAATATATGTCATTATTCATGAACAAGAATTAAGTGATGAAACTTCCTTGATGGTGCTGGACTTGAAAGGACAACACCGTGAAGATGTTTGGCAAAAAAAAAAAAAACAAATAATGCTTCCCTATTATTGTACCCTCTTCAATATTTTTTCACTATTAAAACCCATCTCATATGACTATTTTAATTCAAATCGTTTATGACGATAAAATTTTATTAAATTTTTTTCTTAAAAAATAAACTGTTCACACGCGATGAGAAGATTTAATTGGGCCCAATTTGTTTGTTGGAATTTTTTTTGGAGGAAATGAAAATGGGAATGAATTTTTGAGGGAATTTTAATAATTATGTTCACTAGAATAAGAATAAGGATAAGGATAATATTAAACGGGATAATCACAATCAAGTCCCACAAAAAAAAATATAACTATTAAAAAATTCTAATAACAACCTGAGCAGCCTATAATGACAAGTTTCAGAGTAAGAAATTATAACTTCTAGAACTTGTTTGAGATTTTTTTTTTGAAACCTCGTTGTAATTCTCTCATATTAAAATGTGGAACGTAGATCCAATCTTGACAACAATGTTTACCACCCGTGAAGGACTTGACAATTTTCTTTTCAATAAAAACTAGATAACATTACTTAAAGCAAAAGATTACATCTAAACTCATTCATCATTTTTTGTTTTTGGACACTAAGATAGAAGTTGACTAAAGATACAAAAATTATTGACAATAGTGTGAGATAATTCAGGTAGGAAGTCAGCAGTATGGTTTCATTTCCTATGAACATGGTAAACCTGAACAACCGAATTCCTATGAATCATAAGCCTAATATCATTAAAAATATCGAAAGGTGATCACATTTGTAGCCCCAAAGGACTTCACTTGACAGTTCTTGAACTATATACAAATACACACAGAAATATATAAATAAAAGGCAAAAGACTACATCTGATTATTCAACTTTATAAGAATCCTTAATTTTTTTAAGAAAAACTATTTTGTAGATATTTATATTTTTTTCAATTTTTAAATTGGTATTGGTAGTTTTTCTTCTTCTTAATTAAATTCTTTACATTATAACTTTAATTTGTTAGCACAATTAGCCCTTGTGTAAAGACTAACGGTGTTAACATATCAAAATTAAATAATTTAATTATGAGAAAGAAATGTACCAAATTAAAAATGGAGAGAAAGTATAAGTGCCTGTAAAATAATTTTCTCATAAATATTATTTTAGTCTTTTAATTCAAACACGCTTAATCTCAAATAATAATTTTTTATGACAATAACTGTTACTAATTAAAGATGAAACATAGCATGTCACTAAAATTTGAGAATATTTTGTCAATATTTAAAATTTGAATGTGATTTTTTTTAATAAAACTAACAATATTAACATTATATGATTAAAGAGGTACTCCTCAAGACCCATTTAACTAATTTGATTAGATTAAGGAAGTTAGGTAAGTTAGTTAATTATAAGAAATGTGACACGTTTTTCCTAAAACACCATAATCATCTTTTTTAATACCTCATCTTCCTCTTCTACTTGACTATGGTTGAGAGAGCATCCATAGGGGTAATTTAAAGAAAATTGATAAATATGATAAATGGGTCTTATATTTAGAATCAAAACTAACTCAATAATTGAGTCCTATATTAAGGACAGGAGGAGTATTTTATAAAGTTAAAGGACAAAAATAAAAAATTACCTAAAATTAAATAGCCAAAGTGCTAAAAAAAAATTTTTTTGGTCAGACAAAAGTGCTCCATTAATCGCTAAACATAATAATGGCTGAAATTGAGGCTATGCAAATTAGACCAAAAGGGGTAGTCAAAAGAGGGAAAAAAAAACTAGGGGTGATCATGGACCGGACCAAACCAGGTTAGGTGTCAACCCGAGGTTTGGTCTAGGTAGGATCTCAAGTTGAACAAGGCAGCCTGAGGTCTGGTCCAGTTCAGTGCCAGCCCAAGTTCAGGTTGGACTGGACTTGGTCCCCTGGACTGTCTGGACCAGTCCAGGCAATCCAGTTCCTCTTTTTTTTTTTTCTAGTTTCAAGTCCTTATCTTTCTTTTTTCCCTACTGATTTGTATGTACTCTACGACTCTACTCAATCCAAGTGCAAAATTTCACATTTTGCCAACCAAAAATTCAATTAAAACTATTAAACTAATATGCAATCAATAATAAAAAAACTATTATCTAAAAATATCCAACAACATTCAACAACGATGAAAATACAAGTTCTAATGATAAAATCCAATAATCCATCATAACATCAAGTCTATAACATTACACACAACAAGACAGAGTGAACAACAAATGATTGAAATCTAATTTCCATAATGTTGAACATCAATCATCTTCTTTCATTTTTCTCCTCCTCTATTTGTTACACTGGATCCATCTAGCAAAAACAAATTATATATATACATATAAGAAGAAGGAATTAGTAATAATTAATAAAATATGCAATTTTGAATTGAGAAGCATATAATTCAAAATATTACCTGGAATATTAACAACATTATCAGTCTCTTGAAAGTTGTCAAATTCAGTCAACATAGAGGCTAATTCTAAGATAGACTGGCCAGCAAGCAGCCAATTCCGAGATAGACTGCCCAGCAAGCAGCCAATTTTGAGCACAAATGAGTTCTTCAATCATCCTAGGAGATAGAGAACTCCTATAATCATCCAAAACACGTCCTCTAGTGCTAAAAGCTGATTCAGAGGCCACTGTAGATACTGGTATAGCCATCACATCAGGTGCAATCATGGAAAGCACTCTATACTTGGTAGAATTAGCCTTCCACCATGTCAGTATATCAAAATCATCATCATCAACAGGAATATCTTCTGATAAATTAGCTTAAAGGTATCTATCAACTCTGATTGAGTATCTACAGATGAGTTCTTTTCTTTCTGGGATGCCAACCATCTACGACCAGGGTTTTTTTAACCATCATTCGCACTTGAAGTATTGGCATTGCCAAAAGAAGTACAAGTGCTAGAACCACTAGATCTACTTGTTTTAGGTTCTGTTTTCTATCGAATATCTAGGAAAAATCAGAATGAAGGAGAAAAGTAGAACAAGAATAACTACCTCAAACACAACAATGAAAGACTGGAGGAGAATGAACAGGATGATTAAAGAGGACTGGAACCAGAGCACTAAGATGAAGGAGGAGTGGAGCGAGAACAAACCAATGAAGGAGGAGTGGAGCAACAACACGTCGATGAAGGAGGACCGGGTTGAGGAGATCAACCATTTGACGGAGGAGATGCTGCCGCTACTACCTGTTAGGGCTTCTTCAACAAAAGTTCAGATAGGAAGAGCAGAGAGGGCAGACCGAGAGTGAGGAGTTGATACACATAGTGCAGCCAACATGTGAGAGTGAGACAGTGAGAGGGTGAGACGCGAGTAGCACCGGCATTCATTCACCATTCAGAATTTCAGATGAGCAAACAATAGCGTTAGGTACTTAAGTTGATATGAAAAAATATATATGTATACTCAAGCCAGACCAGACCAGACCAGACTAGACTAAGTGTTATGATCACTTGGTTCTGAGTCTGGTCCAGCCTGACCAGTCAGTCTGGTCTGGTCCGATTTTCTTTTTGGATTGATTTTACCTGGACTGAGTTGGACCGAGTTACCTGGACTAATGGGTTTTTTGCACAGCCCTAAGAAAAACAATGAATCTAGTGCCCAATTTGATTTGAATTGGGGCGAAGATCGAAAGAAGGAGAAAATTCATCTAAACCAGTCAACAACTCAACATGGGTAAAAACTGGATGGCCCAACGATTCAAATTTTTAAACTAATTAAAATTTTCTTTTTATTAGTTTTCAAGCAATAATTTCATACTATTATTATCATGATTTAATTAGGATCAAATTTGAGGATTAAATTATTGTGCCATGGAACATGTTTTTTGTACAATAATAACATGCGTGTACATATACAAATTCAAACCTCCGTATGATAAGTATTTATTTATAAAAAAACTAGATGATAAGTTTTTTATAACAACTAAATGACTAAAGAGGTATTAGGATAGAAATAAAATCATGGTTTTAAAAATAATTTTTACATAAAAGAATTTATCTCGATTTATAAAAAAATATTTTGAAATATCCAAATATCCCTAAATGAATGATAAGTTTTAGATATTGATAGATGCTAATTTTTTTTGTAACACGAAAAAGTCAAAAAGATATTTTTCCACAAGCCTACTCTAAACTTAAGGATCTGACAAATTTGAACCCCGTTCATCTTCTTGTTTCATAGATAAAGCAAACAAGGCCAGGCTTCTCCCTCTCCATGTGCATTTTTCATTTTGAAATATTTGGATAAAAACTAAACTATGATTTTAAAAATAATTTTACGATATACGAAGTAAATATATAAAAAAAAATTATCTCAATTTGTGAAAAAGTTCTTCTATGATACTATTATAGTTACTTCTGATTTTTAATATAATAGTTTGTTTAATTTTTATAAGACCACAATCCATTTTATTTGTTATATTTATCCTTTTTCCAAGATAGTCCCTATAGCAGTTACACATATTAAATGTTTCATCAAATGATAATAAATTAATAAGAATATTTTAAAGAAGACGACATCTATTTATTATAAATAACTAATTTAATTAATTTTTTTAGTTTATTTAAATTAGTCAACTAACTCTTATATTAAATATATGATGTAGTAATTTAAAAAAAAAAAGGGAAGGAAAAAACTCAAAGCTGTGTTTCTCCTTCTTTCTTCTGTCGGCCAAAAGAAAGTAAAGTCAAAAGTATTAATTTTGAGTTAGAGCTTAGAAAGCGATTTCCTTGCAATCCACGTTTTGCTTGCAAAAACTCATTCATAGATCATAATAAATAGTTTTTTAATACAGCTATAAATAAATGATATCATCATTATATTAATAAATTATACAAATTTGTCATAAATTAAATTTGAGCGATTTGAAAATAACCTTATTTGCCTTAAAACTGATAAAGAATCCTCCCCAAAAAAATTAACAGAGAAATCCCTTTAAGCATCAAAATCTGTGCAAATAATCCTTTGTTTTAAATTAGTCTATTATTTCATTAATGAAATGGATTACAAACTCTTAAAATTTTGTTTATTTGTATAAATTAATTTCTTTAGATCGTGGGTTTTATGTTTCCAACGTTAAAAAAAGGAAAAAGAAATTCAGGTTACATGTTATTCCTCGAGTCCTAATTATAAGACCCATATATACACTATAAAAGGAGTTTTATATCTAGGATCGGAGGAGTAGATAACATCGTCTAAGTTCTAAATTTTAAGTTGTGCGAATTTTCTTAATTAAAGAATAGATAAATTAATGACAAAAAAAATGTCTACATGGGCATGAAAATTTAGCATGTTTTAAAGGGTGGTCATTATTTGTACACAACTTAAATATATGTACGATGATGATTTATTGGGATTCAAGTTTTGATGATAATGAAACTGGGAAAAATTTACTTTGTTAGATATATAATTTAATCATGATTCATATATATGATTAAATGGATTTGAATTAATATTTTAGCAAAAAAAAATTCGAGTCAATAACCGGAGTCCTAATTAAGGTGTCAAGGATAAAACTTACTGGAAGTTGGATATATTTCATACGTTAATGAGGTTTTTTTTCAAAAAAGAAAAACTTAAATAAGATAAGAGTAAAGTTGCTTATATAAAAATATTTTTCCGCCCTTACCAACTTCTCATCAATTCAAACAAAATAATATTATAATCTCACACCTCCTCTCTCCTCTCCTCTTTTAAGCCAAACAATCCTAAAAATTCTTATTTGACCTCCCTAAAAAAAAAAAACTTAAATAAGATAAGGGGGTACCCTTGAAAAATTTCTCCTATCCCCTGAAAAATCTATGACCTAAAGTCTTAACTATATGCTAGAACCTTAGTTAATATTGAGGAAAGTTTAGTATAAATTAAATTTGGTTAATAGTTATGAATTTTGATATAATTTAATTTGAACTCCTTTTTGATTAAAGAGATAAACTGATTTGGTGAATTTGAATCGAGGAGAAGAAGTACGAAAGAGGCGTGCAGATAAGAAATGATAGAATGATTAAGATAATGATGATGAAGATTTATATTTAAGTTTTTTTTGTTGCCTACCCAGTTTACCGGAGTTTTACTCTGACTACATCTGAATCCGACCCGCATCGCGCACCTGGCTGTGGTGGGTGAATCTCCTGATGGGGATTTCTACATACGCTGAGGCTCAAACTCAAGACCTCGCTTAAACAGTACCAAGCCGTTTACCACTTGGACCAACCCCTATTGGTTATATTTAAGTTTTTGATTTAAAAAAAAAAGGATGTGCTGGTCCAAAAAAGAAAGGATGATTTTGATTTGGATTTTTGCTTTTTTTTGTTTTTTGGTTACGTGGATTTTTGCTTTGGGAAAAAGGATAAGATGTTTTTGATTCAATTCATCTTGGGACGGAGTGGATGAGGGGAATGAACCTGGTCAAGTGCGGACGATAATCCAAATTTTGATTAATGAATTAATTAATTTGGATAATTTGTCCTTCTCGAAAGCTGTTGCCTTAGTGTGTAGCCACGATATTACTTGTGCATAGTATTTTTTTTAATTTCTGAGCTTATTAATGGCCTTAATTTAGCTATCAATTTGAATAGTCGATCTAGTGGCATTTGTGGGCTGCGTGTTTTATATCGGAATATGGTGAGGACATGTGGGACCAGGAGGGATAAGAGTTGATTTAATTTTTAATCGAAATTCAAGTTGGTTTAATTTCCAATTTCTTTTCCAGAAAAAGGAGAGGAAATTATGGCATGAAGCAACGTGGCACGAGGAGAGGCAAGAGCCGCGATTCGATTCTCTTTTGATTTAAATTGGTTTCAATTTCCAACTCTGCCCTTCCCTATAGCGCCCACCTTGACTCTTTTGACCTTCAGTACTTGTTGAAATTACATCCTTGCCCTTCTGCCAGAAAATCAGACCGAAAGGGCTAGTCAGAAGCACAATGAATCCGGTGCCTGATTTGATTTGAACTTTGGCAGAGAATCAAAGGAGAAGAAAACTGAACTAAAAACCAACCAAAGTTTTAACTTTTGAACTAATTAAGTGGTTCATTTTATTAATTTTAAATCAATGATTTCATACTATTGTTATCATGCTTTAATTAGCTCAAAATTGAGGAATAAAATTATCCCAGTGTACGACTTTGAAATTTGGTACTCCTCCGGTCTTTACTATAGGACCCAATTGTTGAGTTGGTTTTAGTCATAAATACAAGATTCGTTTATCATATTTATCAATTTTCTCTAAATTACCCTTATGGATACCCCCTCAATCATAATCAAGTAGAAGCGGGAGATGAGGTATTAAGAAAGATAATTATGGTGTTTTAAGAAAAACGTGTCACATTTCTTATAATTAATTAATTTATCTAACTTTCTTAATCTACTCAAATTAGTTAAATAGGTCTTATATTAAGAACCGGAGAAGTATGTCTCATGGAACATGTTTTTCATATAATAACATGCGCGTATATATACAAATTCAAACATCCATATTGTAAATATTTATTTATAAAAACTAGATGATAGTTTTTTTTAATTGAAACTAATGACTAAATGATAAGTTTTATTACTCTTTTACCTCATATCTTTTCTTTACTAAAATTTTAAAACCCCACTTCTTATATTTTTTAAATCGATCTCATCAAAATTTTTCTTTCCCTTCTTTTCCCTTTATTCCCCTCATACTAAACATAGGTTAGACTTTGATGGCAAAACAAAATATTGACCTAGACTTTTTTTTTCCCCAAATATGAAAAGTCAAAATGATATATTTTTTTCCAAGAAAAGTATACCTCAGTTAACTTTATATAAAAGCTCAGTTTGATTTCTTAATTTTAAAAATTTTATTTTTATTTTTTAATCCTAAAATTGTTAATTTGTTAGTCTCAAATGATAATTTTTTTGTATAATTATGACTGTTTTAAAAATTAAATTTAATATGTTAGTATCTGAGAATATTTTAATAATATTCAATATCTCAATATCATTATTTTGTGTTTATAGTTTTTCAATTAAAAGATTAAAAATTTACTTCTTAAATTAAGAGATAAAATTAAAACCTAATATACGGTCAATTCCCCCCCCCTCTAAGTCTCTTCTAAACACAAGGACTGTAAATATATATATTTTTTTATGAGAACTAGCTTGTGCTCCCCGTGCGTTGTAGGGGAGGCATTCATTTCCAACCTAATATTAAAGTATGTCAAATAGTAAAAATATCAAATATTAAAAACCAGAGGAAATATACTAAAAATTAGAAAGAGAGTGTTATATTTAAGGAGGGAGGGAATAAATCAAAGTTTTTTTAATATCCTCTTTGACCTTTTTTCAAATTCAAACACCTATGATTAAGTGTTATTTGCCTTCTCATCCTTCTTTTAATTTAGAACTTTGATTAAATCCATGCCTTCTCCTTTATCTTTATTTCACACTCCCGTATCACCCATGTGATGCACAAGGAGCTTATAGATATAAAATTATTTTATCTTAATTTTTTATTATTTTTTTGGCCAAAACTTAATTTATTATTAACTACTTATTATTGCTTGTAGCCAATTAATAATACTAATAATTGTTGGCAAAAAATAAAATAAAAAATCATGGAATGTTTTTACATTTAAATGTAAAATCTTAATGAAATTATAGTTGTAGGTCCGAAAATTCTCAGCTTATTATGTTAAAATTTAGTATAGATATATTTATTATATTTTGAACTAAAAGTTATATTCATTAAAATATAAACTCTAACCAAATATATTTAAGGGAAAACTAACACGCAGCTCCTTGTAGTTTTGTCTCATTTTGAATCAGGTCCTTGAAGTTATTTTTCTTTTTATCAAATCCTTAATGTTTTAACCGTTAAAGCCGTTCATCCTTCTGTTTAAAATGGGGCTAAACACTGTTAAAGAAGACCGCTGCTATTGATATCCTAGAACCTTTTTCTTGTAAGGTCGCCTGTATGGGGCAAGTTTGAGGCACAAGTCCCACCATGGCGCATCCTTGGCTAAGCTAAACCTCATGGATCCTTTGAGGTCTTCCTCGGCAAGAAATCAAAGATCATCTTCGAAGTCTCGACACATGGTGGGAATTTTAAGGAGTGTTCCTCGGAGTGTGAGTACGGCTTTGGGGGATTCATTGGGTCTGATAAGAATTAAGTCTGCCATGGCAGCAGATCAATCCTAGTCGAGGATTGCACTGAAGATGGATCCGCAGTGTTAGTGGATGTGAGCTTGTACTTGAAGGGGATCCACCAATGTGGCACTGGAGCATTTGATTGTTATAGATTATTGCTATATCGTAAGCCGTTCAAGCAATTAGACAGTCTTACTTGATAGCTAGATCCACTCCTCCCTAACCATCATCCTCTAGCATCAAGATGTACATCTTGATTTTTAGGCGAACTAAATGGAGCGATGTTCATTTTCCTTGATTATTGGAAGAATAATAATGTGAAAACCTGGGTCTAAAGTTTATAGTGATGGATAAATGCATGACTCTGTTTTTGGGTTGAAGCAAAGATATGCGTATTTTGGGTAGAAATCACAAGATTCGGGTAGGGATCTTGGTCTCCTTCTTATGGTGATTTTTTCAGGCATCAATGGTGGTGGCTATCTTTAACAGTGTTAACCTGAATCTAACGTTGTTTAAACAGAAGGATCTATAGCTATAACAATTAAAACATTAAGAATTTGATAAAAAAGAAAATAACTTCGAGGACCTGATTCAAAATAAACCAAAACTACAAGGACCTGCATATTAATTTTCCCTATATTTAACTCCAATTACATTAATTATACCATTTAGATGATCCCTATACTAATCTATCACACCACAACTTTAATTTCTTTCTAATTTTCTTGACACAACATGCTTGCACTTCAAGTTTTTCAGTGATTTGCTCAAGATAATTGGGATTTATCACGTTCAAATAATAGAGTAACATAATTACTTGAAAATAGGCAAAACTATACAATAATATTTGGAGTAATAACTATGACAAGTTAATAAGTATTCATTTCCTCTTAAATTGACAGCAAACGTGATAAAAAGAAAAAGATGACTTTCTTTTCATTGACCTAAAAAGAAGAAACATAAAAAACTGCTTTCAGTTTGCAGTGTCATCAACTTTTGCCCTGTTTTATAGGCTTAATGTTACAACCAGAATGACTCCATGCGTGCACTGCTCTAGTCCTGCGACCTTTTATGGACATCTTCAATTGAAGAATGCGTCCTTAACAAAAGAGATAAGTCAAACTTGATATCTACAGATCCCAAAAACATGAATGTATTAATAGGCAGTCCAACCTTTGAAGATGTGTTGTTCTTATTTGGAATATCATATGACACCTACATAAAGAACTTTTGACACCGCCAGCTGACTTTTCACAAGTCATTGAATAAGACACATCATTTACACAAGTTAGCCATGTTGCTTTTCCCATGGACAGGTTTGAGCATGAGGGGCATCATCAAAGCTTGTTTGATTCTTTGACACCTATTAATCTATGGTTATACACATTTACATCAGTGAGCGAGCATGAGGGAGATCATCAAGGCCGGCTATATATGCTGCTATATGCACAGGGAAGGAATAGAACATAATAAATATAATGCAGAACTAAAGAGGGTGAAACTCTTTCAGGAAACAAATGGAAATTAGAATTGAGAGAAAGTTACGTGGTAAACAATTTGAAACCACAAAAAAAAAAAATAGATGAAGTGCTTGGAAAGGATAAAGTTGTTTCTCATGTGCTTTTATACATGCCTAACTATTTGACTACGCCTCCAACAAAATCAATAGGTAACCTCCAAATTCAAATAGTAGAACGGGGTGGATAGGTTTTGAAAACATGTAGTTTGTTTGGCTTTTTTTTTTAATATTGATATATATTGTTAACATAAAGAAAGGACCTGTCGGTTGACCAAAAAAAAAAAGAAAACAAAGAAAGGACCTGTCATTTTGATGGCATAAGAACTCTGTATTGCAAAAGTTCAGTGCACTGTCGGAAGCAAATATGGTCTACAAACTGCACATGCATACTTTAAGATATACCCTTTTTTGAGATGCTTCCTACGCTAATCTTTCAATTTTTTGTGGAGAAAAATAATTGCCCTTTATCAGCCACAGAAAATACTGACAAAAAGAAGGATAAAGTCATTAGTGAGCTTAATTGTAAGAAGACAGGTCATTTGAAGGAATCCATATGCTACAATGAAAAGAAGACCGAAATGTGACTTTATTTGGCATGTTTCCTTTTTGAGACGTTCTCGATCATTTAACACCATCAATAAATAAACACAGCAGAGGTAAAATACTTGTACCTTGAGGTTCAGATCTCTTTTTTCAGGGAAGTCAGTGTGGTCCATAAAGCTTTTAATATTTTCATGAAACACCAAAAGACCATGTTGAAAAAAAAAAAAAAAGCAAAGACAAATATCTAGAAAGAATCATTATACTTTGGTAGAAAAGAAAATTCAATCTATGATATTCAGTAATCAGAAATATACGCAATAACAGTCACAAATGATTTTGCTGTGTATAAAAAATTTAAAGTAATGTGATAGATTACATGGAAATCTGTAATTCTCCTTGTGCTTTAGAAAATATTAAAAGCTTTATGGACCTTCTTATTTTGCTTTAGAAACTTTACAATAACCGCGCATCGGACCTTCTTATTTTTCCCCGCCGCTTACAAATCCGAAGAAATTTGAGCGATTGTGAAGAAATAGCTAACATTACCTTTGCTCTTCTTCATCTTCCAGAGATGAGAATACATAGATGAGAAACTCATTTGTCATGTAAATCATAGTTGAGCTTTAGCTGTGTCAATATGGCAAGACCTTTGAACAACTTCTTCATTCTTAGATCAATGCTGTAGAGAGAGATGAGTTCAGACAGAATAGTAGAGCTGCCTTGAGCAAATAAGAAGAAATCAGAGACAGAATACATGTTTTTGTTTTCTTCCTTCCTCGATGAACTGCAATAAATGATTGGAAAACCTAATAAGAAGGGCCAAAGAAAAACAACCGAAGAGCAACAAAGAAAAGTGAAATCAGTGAAAGGAAAATAAAATAAGAGGAAGAAGGGGAAAGAGCAGAAATGAAAGGAATAATAAAAGAAGATTATAAACATTTTGAATGAGATAAAATGGCACTGAGACTCCCGAAAGGAGACCTGAAGAGATGGAGGGAGATGAAATTTAAAATTTGAATTTAAAAGTGAGTACCTGTGGCAATGAAGAAGTGAGAGGTAATGCCTCATGTGAAAAAATGATGGAGAGAGGCGGATGATAAAACTCAAGAAGAGGAAAATGTAATAAATGGGAATGAGAAAAAGGTGCACAACAGTGAGCCGCGGCCCAAAGCCCAATGTATATCATTTATTATGATTAGCTTGACAGAAGCCCAGGAAATAAGTTTATTTTAATGAGCATGGCTTGTGAACAGTAACTCGTCTCTGAAACTAAAGCTAAGCCGTTTCTGGAGATGGCTTGGTGGAAGAGTATTTATATATATATATATATTGATGATGATGATACTGATAAATTTGAAACAAAATCATCTTCTTATTTCATAAATAAAGCAAAGAGGGCCAGGCCTCCCTTTGAGTTGTTCACTTCCATGATATTATTGTAAGGGGGCGGGGGTGGGAGCAAAGGACAAAATTCATAATTTTATATGCAGAACTTAGAAAACGATTTCCTTGCAATTCACGTTGAACTTGCAAAAGCTTATTCGTAATAAATAATAGTATTATCTTCTTCTTCTTCTTTTTTTTTCTATAGCCATTTGCAATTTTCAGGAGCAAGTTTTAGCTAATGATCTTAGAAACATAAGAATTTATACTAATTATAAATAAAAAAATCATAATTATATATGTATAAATTATATAAAATTCTCATAAATTTGAGTGATATGAAAGTAACTTTATTTACCTTTAAAAACATGTCAAACTCAAAAGAATCCTCCCAGGAAAAAAAATCAACAAATAATCCATAAGCATCAATATCTGGGCAAACAAGCCGGTGTTTTTAATTAGTCTATAATTTCACTAACGAAATATCACAACTCTTGAAAATTTAATCATTTGTATAAATATTTTTCTTTAGATTTTGGGTTATATGTTTTTAAGTTTAAAAAAAAAAAAAGAATTCGGGTTACATGTAGATATCATCTTCCAAGCCCTAAATTTTAAGTTCTGCAAATCTTCTCAATTAAAGAATGGATAAATTAATAACAAAATTACTTGCATGGTTTAAACGTCCATTATTTGTGCATAAATATATGCATCCTTAAGCCAATTATTTTAAGTGTATAGATTTTTTTTAGTGAAATTTATATTACATCAAATGTGCCCCATCGGTAAACTCAAAGTTTTCTTGTTTATTTTGCGAAGAAAAGGCTAAAAGCTTCTTTTTTTTTTTCATTGGTTGTTCAAAAGGGAAACATATTATTTATGACCACATTTTCTTGGGAAAAAAAATTTGAAAAGTCTCGCGGTGCTCTATAGATTGGAGAAAATTACTAATGAGGGACTTCTCCTCAATTTTCTCTGTTTTTTTTTTTGGTTAAAAGGGCTTTTTGTGTGTGGCAAAGATGTTATTTTGGACCAGAAGTAAGAAAATGTTATATTAGTTTGGGCCAAAGCTTTGTTGACGTGTTCGCATGTTGTTCAAAATTCTGGGCCAACAGAGTACCATGACATGGTTCTATTATAAACTAAGCCTTTTTTCTTTTTATTGTCATATAATTGGGCCTCCTTACTTGTCCAAAGTTTGAAAAACTGCTGGAATTTTTTTAAGCGAGAAATTAATGGGGTTTTTATTCAAGGGTAAAAGGACATCTAGCACCCCAATCCTTTTTTTCAGGAGGGCACCCATCACCTGAATCTTTTTTTCAGCGCAATTTTAACCACCATTGATTTTTTTTAGTACAATTTAACCCAATTCCAATGGATCCCCTAACGTCTGTTAAGAAATATTTTTTTTATAAGTCCACATCAGCACAGCTAAGAGGATTAAAATTTAATCAAGCTCGTGTGCCCACTCTGCAAGCATCGGAAAAAACAAACCGAGCTGGTGCACCCACTTTGCAAGCACAGGAACCCCACTTGTTTGTGCGATCGGGAACACTAGCATCTGGTGAAGGAGAGGGCAACAAATTCGTGCAAGGAAAGTTGTCTTGATTTGGAAAGGTAACAACCTTTTGAAATTTTACTTTTGTTTTCCTTCATACTCTGTCTCTTTTGTTTTAGAGGAGCAATTGGACTTTGCAAGCATTAGAACCCTAAACGAATTGCAAATTCCAGCAGCGAAGGTCGCGAGGAAGATGGTGAATAAAAAATCTCTATTGCTAAGGTAAAATCAACTTTAGCAAGTATTGGAACCAGTTAACCAAACATCGAGAATGGGCTCCAATTCTTGAATATATATTAGAGAACTGGTCTTTTCGGATGCATATTTGAGAACTGGTCTTCTCGAATACATATTCGAGAACTGGTTTTGATCTTCTCGAGTACATATTTGAGAATAACATTTACTGAAACAATAACTGAAAATCTCCGTGAGTACTGTCAAAAGCACACATACAATCTGGGAGCAAATCTTCTTTGGTTCTTCCTAAAGAAGTGAGAAGGCCGTAAGAAAATTCATCATCCAATGTGACCAAATTTGGTATCAGCAAAAAGTGAGAAGGCCTTGCATTCTTGAGTAACGACTCCAGCAGCTCCAATAGCTTGATTTATCATGATAATCATGGACTAAAAGAGCACAGCAAGATATTTGATCAGCAAAAAAGTTAGTCGCAACCAATGGACAAAAGTTTCTTCCATTTAATAGCGGGGTTCTAGTGCTTACAAAGTGGACGCACTAGCTCGGTTTGTTTTTTCTCTTCTTTGTATTATCTGTCAATTTTCATCCTCTTAGTTATGCTGATGTGGACTTATAAAAAAAAAATTGTTAAAAAACGTTAGAGGGTCCGTTGGAATTGGATTAAATTACATTAAAAAAAATAAATTGCGGGTAAAATTGTACTGAAAAAAAGATTAGGGTGGTGGGTACTCCTGAAAAAAAAGATTGGGGTGCTGGGTGCCCCTTTATCGTTTATTCAATGAAATAATGATATTTAATAGTAATATACTCCACTGGTCCTTAATATAAGACCTATTTAACTAATTTGATTAGATTAAGAAAGTTAGCTAAGCTAGTTAATTATAAGAAATATGACATGTTTTTCCTAAAACACCATAATCATTTTCCTTAATATTCCCCTCCCCCTCTACTTGATTATGGTTGAGAGAGTATCTATAAAGGTAATTTAAAAAAAAATAATAAATATGAGAAATAGGTCTTATATTTAAGACTAAAATTAACTCAATAATTAGGTTTTATATTAAGAACCGGAGGAGTACAACCATACATAATAAATTTAGTAAAGAAAGAAAAGCATACATAATATATAAAATGTTAACATGTACTTCTACCATAGTCATTGGCAGTTTGGATCAAGTAGAAGGAGTTTAATACTCCTTTAAATAAGGTTATTTGTTTGAGCACTATGGATAAAAAAATTCATAATTAAGAAAAATGAGCCATTTGGACGTAATAATATTTAAATTTTATCTGTTAGCATCACAGATAGTTGTGTAAACAAATTATGCTTGAGAGCTTTTGTTGCATTAATAATAGTTAAAGGGAAAAAAAGGGTTGAGTCAAATCTCGCTGAGTCCCTTTTTTTTTTTTTTTAAAAAAAAACTAAATATTGTTCTGTAGTCCAATGTTTTTTTTTTAAAATGAAATTTGTGTAACACTTCCGTATGTAATAAATGTTTAATCCTCCAAATTTAAGACTTTGGCGTACGGGACACTACAAAAACATCGATATAACCAATTTTAGGCTTTCCCAGATTAATTACATTTCATGAGATGATTCCAGCAGATTTACTTATGAAATTAAACTGTTAATGGTCACTGCTCATATAGTCTTGAACAAAATGATATCTAATTTCAAACTTCATACATTGCATAATGAATTTAACTTTGTTTTTGTCTATGTTTTATAGCCGGTTCCAAAAACGAATAAAAGAGAAGGGAGGGTTGTATTATGTTCTTGACACAAGAACAAAAAACTCTGTCAAATATCTTATATGAATATGAAATGCACGGGGTTTGAGATCTAGTTGAGGTATATATTTAATAAGAAGTCTTAGAGAATGGAGCAAAAACTAGTAGGGTAAGGATCATGAACTACATGACAAGAGGAGATAGGGTATGGTGGGTAGTGATGAGTAGTGGGACAATAAGGTGGAACCTTATTGTCATAATCCTCTTCCTTGTTATTCTTCTCCTCTTTGCTCTCTTGTTTCAGCTGTTGAACACTCAATATGCTTGCATGGCGGAACTTCTTTCTGAGAAGCCTCGCCAAACAAACCGGGTCGACATCATCTCCGACCACCACCACTTGGTCTCTGTCTCTGCCTTCTATGGACACCGAACTCACGCCTGTATGGTAACAAGTACCAAACATTATTCGCTTTCATTCTCTCACTATTGTAGAAAAATCCTTTTACACCGGTTAATACCGATTCTTCAACCCATGATCATCATCGATCCATGACATGCACATTATTATTCAAGTCACGACATTAATTAATTGCCACACAATATATTAGTAATTAAGTTGATGGCATGCATATATATGTACGTACCTTTAGCTGCGGCTGCAATTGTGAGGGCCTTGCTTCTGCATTTGTTACAGTCTAATGTCGCTTTGATCACTATTTTTTGCTGCATCATCAGTACCAAGCATAGATAGTGCATTTCATTTTAACATATATGTGTATATATATATAGAGAGAGAGAGGGGTAGGGAGGGAGGGAGCGAGCGAATTTCAAAGCATGCATTATCAGAATAATAGTTGGTATAATTAACTATTCTATCTGCATTAGAACAAGACTCATCTTACCTTCATGCTTGATTTTTCATATGCTTCTGTGTGCTTTCAGGCTCTGCAAGTATGATCGAATGTGATGAGGCGATAATGATGCTGAATTCATTTCGTCTCTTCTCTCTCTCTCTCTCTCTCTATATATAGTTATATATATATATATATAGAGTGTGTCCGTGAAGGAAGTGGGATTTGTTTTATATTACCTCCGGTCCTAATTATAAGACCCAGTTAATTAATTTGGAGAGATTAAGAAACTTAGTTAAATTAGTTATTTCTAATGAATATGTGTTGTGCTTCCTGAAATATCCTTATTAACTAAGTTTGTTATCTAGAACTACTATTATTAAAGGATTATCTTGGAAAAAAATAGATAAATATGAGAGATAAAGTAGATTGAGATCTTACATTTAGAACTAAAATAAAAGGCAAACAAGGTTTTATATTAAAGATCAGAGACAATATATTATATCAAAAAGATTAAAAGTCTTTATGATACTTTAAGTTAATATATATATCCTATTTTCTAAGGCTACAACTTAATACACACACACGTTTATTTTTATTTTTTAATACAATGACTATGGCAAACCCATAAAAGGAAAAAATATTGGGCATATTATATTAGCCAACAACAAATTAATGCAACAAGGAGTCTGCTCGGTGTTCACAGTGTCACAACAATGCAATAGCTGTATATATGGACAATTAAGAAAAAATATGATTACCACAAGTTACATTAAAATCAGTTTCTGGTCAATTCCTACTATTTCTTTCATATTTTTGGTGGGGTCCAGGATTCGCACTTCAACTGTAAGGGCATATGAATCATTAATTATTGGTGTCTAACATTCTTAATTACAGCTAATCATTGATTAATAATTTTGCTTTTAAAGTCGCTCATTACTATAAGTAATTTTTCTATTATTAGATTACACTAATTACATGAGGAGCAAGTTGCGCCTGGTTGCTTTGCTGGATTTGATTAATTTACAAATGTGGATCATTAGTCAGACTGCTTCATAAATTAAAAGTTTTGGTAATCTCCATGTCAAATTATTTGGTTAGTGAAAATAGAAATGAAATGAAAAATGCAATAATTATATAAATGAGAGATATCTGCGAATGTCTAGCTGAGAAATAGTTTATCTAGAAACTTTAATTTTTATCTTGATGAATAATTATTAATACTGTAAAAAAAACCCAACATATATCAAGCAATTTTAAGTACATTCAGATTCCACAACAGAATGATGTTATTTTCTATTTCATGTTATTGAATTGACTTAATTAATTCAACTTCTTATGACGAATGCATTGAATTTAAATTGGAATTTAAGCTAAGTTCATAAATCTAAAAAAGTTAATGAATAACTTGGAATTTACGATCATTAAATTCAATGGATCATTCAACATATCAGCTCACACGTAAAAGTTTTTTTTTTTGGTCACTAATATTGCTAACATTTAAGTTGTAATTATAAATCTATTATTCAATTGTTGATCAGAAAGATCAATAGTTCATTACCTGATCCCATCAAGTCCCAGTAAAGAGGATAGTTTGGCTAAGTTACTAAACTAGCCAAAGAGGAAACTAAGAATAAGGTTGAGTTCAGCATGAATTTATTCATAATAACTAATTTATATTACCAAAAAAAATAATAAATAATTTATAAATATTAAAAAATTAATTAAATTAGTTATTTATAATTAATGTGTATCTATTTTTATAAACTACTCTATTTAATTATTTGTATTGAAAAGTGGAACCTATTCTCATTGGTGAAAACTTTCAATTGTTATATGTAATTAACAGAGGTAGTTTGAGATTAGAAGGCAAAATGATTGAGGCATTGTTTCGGACTAAAACAGACTCCTCAACTATTTTTCTTTAAAAGTAAACATTTTGACATATGGAATCACATTTTTTCCTCGTTCATATGGGTCCACCCAAAAATAAGACCCACATCGCCCTTTGATTTCTTTCTTTTCATTCAACACAAAGTACTTTAGAGTTTAGAAATCCAAGTTAACATCAAATTGCACAGCTTCACAGTGCAGCTAGTAGCTGCAGGCCAACAAAAGAACCTAAAAGATAACCAACAAAGCCACAAAACAAAGGTTGAGCAACCATAACCACAAATTGAGAGGCTTCATTTCCAACTCTAGGACCAACCGGCATAGTAGGGCCTAAGGGTATCAGTTCCAAGATGCACAACATTACTGGATTCAGGCCATGAGCGTCTCTGCAAGTCAGAACTAATGCCATGAACATATTCAGAAAAAAATCTCCCCCCCAATCATATCCATATTTCTAACATGTCCTGTTGGTGGATAACTAAACTCAGTTGATTTAGGTCGTGATGATCTGTGTAAGTCAGAACTGATTCCATGAACATAACCAGAAACTTGTTTCCCCAGAATCATATCCATATTCATAACATAATCTGTTTGTGGATGCCCAAACACAGTTGATTCAGACCGCAATGATCTCTGCAAATCACAACTAGTTCCACCAACATCACCAGCTCTTCCCAGAAAATCTATTCCACCGTTTAAGTAGCCTCCTCTTCCTTCTAACATTGGAAGGTGTCTTCCCCCTATCGTATCCATATTTCTAACATGTCCTGTTGGTGGATAACTAAACTCAGTTGATTTAGGTCGTGATGATCTGTGTAAGTCAGAACTGATTCCATGAACATAACCAGAAACTTGTTTTCCCAGAATCATATCCATATCCATAACATAATCTATTTGTGGATGCCCAAACACAGTTGATTCAGACCGCAATGATCTCTGCAAATCACAACTGGTTCCACCAACATGACCAACTCTTTCTAGAATTCCTATTCCACCGTTTAAGTAGCCTCCTCCTCCTTCTAACATTGGAAGGTGTCCATTTCTGCAACTAATTGCTGACGGTGGTGAGTGAGGATTGAGGCTTATCAGAGGGTAGTGATGATTACTCAGAATTGTTTGGCTTGTGGGGTAGAAGTCATTTTTTGTTAACAAGGCAAACTTGAACGTGCTGCACTTACCGAGGGGGAAAGGCTCATCACACCTGGTCCCGTCACCTCGCTTGTTATTATAACCCGGGTAATCTTCTTTCCTGAATTCCATACACCCAATTGGCCATAGAAAGCTTCGAATCCCAAGTTCCGGTATGCACCAGGCATCAAATGGCGGGTTGGTCTTGTGATTAACATGAATTTCACCATTGGACCTCAGCATGCTACTTGCATTCATAAAGAACCCACGTACAAGGTCCTTGTGTTTCCTGTAAATCCCAAAAAATGAAAAAAAGAAGGATGCTAAAGCCTTCACATACACAAATTAACTGGAGGAGAATTTGCAATAATTCGCTTAGAATGCCGTTACATATTATACAATCATCAATATAAGAATATATCAATCAATATTCACAAGTTATAAATAGTGCAACTTATTCTTTAAACTCGGTGCAATATATAGAAAGATGTGTCAAATTGCATCAATAACAAAACAACTGAAACCAGACAAAAGAGGTTGTGTGCGTATTGAGGGGTGGAGAGATGCATAATTACAAAAATCTGTGGATATAAGGAATATCAAGTTCTATACTAGTAGGGTCAATAATCTTCATAAGCTGTATTGACCAAAACGCCCTTACTTCTTGCTTGATAGACAGATAGAGGTACTTGGAGTTTTTTCCTTCTGAAAAATTATCACATGCATGAGCATTCAAATAATTTCCCCACAGCATGACAACTGCAAGTGTCCAATGAAATGACTGAATCAACCTTGCCCATGCATTGTCTTTTAGTGAAAGCACCAGAGCTTTTTAGCCAGAATAATCAATGTTTGGACGTACAAATAATACAATACATGCAAGTTTCGATGTATATCTGTTTACAGACACTATGTCTTTGCATATTTTCTATAGCCAACCATCTTATACATAAGCAGCCAAATGCTAGGAAAACTAAATGGTTCATGTACCAAACCGAATCGGCTTAAACTAAAACGCACAAATGTACAGCAGAATCATTAGATTAATGTATGAGGACCAGATATCAAGATTGCCGCTTATTTTTCTCTGTTGGAAATCAGACTTTGAGCAAGAGAAATTGGCATGTCTGTACAGTCCCTTAGAAAAGCTTAAACACAATACTTATGGAAAGATCCGAGATGATTTTACATTATGCATCTAACACAGTCTTTATATTGTATTACAGACACACAGAGATGTTAGACAATAGTAATATGAATTCTAACAGGGAACTCACTGAATCATGGAGAAGTTGTCTTCTTTGCCATGAAAGCCTGCATGAGGGAAGTTGAATATAATTCTATCAAATCTCCTCATTTCCAAGTATGGATGAAATTTCATTTGGGTTGCATCAACTCCATGCAACACACATGCTCCCATGTTTGTTAAGGCAATCAAATTTGACATCGCCTTCTTGTACTTCCTCACAACTTGATCTTAATGAACAGAAAAAGTAATCAATGACATGACAAACATTCAACACTGTAGTAACAACAATTACGAAAAGCTGAAGAGTAAACCAGATCGATGGAATCCACAGTCCACAAATTAGATAACATGCGCAGCAATAGAAACAATTGATTCAGACAACAAAATCTATGGGATGCTCATAGAAAAATGGAAGAATAGTATATAAACACAAGCACTTCCACAAATCATGAAGAATCAGAAAACCATCTAAGCAAGCAACGATTAAGGCGAGATTTATGTCTGAACTAAGCTTCATTAGAATAACTAAAGAAAGTCAAATATTTAGCTCCTTGACTCCTCCTAGAAACTTTTCGTAGGGTACGCAAAATACAAATGACAATAAAAAAATAAATATATAAAAGGTCAAATGTTAAGATTCCTTATGTACATGGAGTTAAAATCACAAACGAGAAACCTTCCGATTATCAATGATCCCTTCAGCGAAATTGCAGGGCATAGCTTGACTTCTTTTGGGTGCTTAGAAAGCAACAAGCGAACAGAAATCAAACTCACTTGATGAACAAATCCATCGTTTTGCAAACTACTAAGGGAAAATAATAGTTATTTCAAGAGGGAAGAGGGTGAAAAATAAACACTTAACGTAGTATTTGTAAGAAGCGTCATCATCAAGCAATCAGAAAAACCCTATGCAGTTTTAGATAACTCCATTATTCAAAATAACAGCTGTCACAAGAAAGGGGAAAATTTTGAAGAAGAAACATTGCACACACAAATGCAAGAGCAGAGTGTGTGTGTGTGTGTGTGAGAGAGAGAAGAGAGAGAGACCATAGGTGTCAAGGGAAGAAGCAACGATGTTGAAAGCTGAACCAAAGGATTGAGCCAAGCAAAGGGAGAAGGAGAAATCACCCTCACCCACCAACAGTATTTGATGATGTGAAGAATAATATTTGACCCATTTTTCTCCTCCACCATCACTCAAATCGACATGCTTCTGCCTGTTGTTCTGACAGCTCATTTGTAAAGCCATTGCTTCCCCTGCCCCCTGTGCCTACAAACTACGAGGTTTCAAGCTTCCTATATGGAAAACGTAACCTTCCAACGTTTAAAAAGGCGGAACAATGCTCTTTTTGAGAGCTATGATGCGAAAATCAGAAGGTAAAATGGGTGGAAACTTCATGATCCATGTCTTCAAGCTTATAGACCCCATGAACTGTTTCAAAATCAAATCATCGACGCATCACATTTTGCTGAAGTGGGGGAGGAATTGAGGAGGAGGGTGCTGAACTTCAGTGTGAAAATGGATGGAAGTGGGTATTAGATTTGAAGCTGGAAATTAATTGGCCGCCAACATTGAAGCTCTTGAATCTCAACGCCAGAGACGCTAGCAAGCTTGGGTGCTCTGCAACTTTCCTTTCCCCATTCTCCGTCGTCCAGCCCTTATGCTTTGATTTTATTTAACGTCATAAAACAGTTCCGGATGCAGCTTAGGTTGGAAGCAATCTTAACTCTTAAGGATGGTTTACACATAAGACTGAAGGGTGCTTGGAAGAACGTAAAATCACTTTCAAAAATACTTCCTCGTACTTATTTTGACTATTATAAAATTATTCTTAAAATTATAATTTAGTTTTTATTGATACAAAAATAGATACTCCTCCGATCCTAATTATAAGACCCAATTGACTTATTTGAGGAGATTAAGGAAGTAAGTTAAGTTAGTTATTTATAATAAATAAGTGTTGTCATTCCTAAAATATCCTTGCTAATTAAGTATATTGGCTAAAACTATCATTATTAGAAGGATTATCTTAAAAAAAATGCATAAATATAAGAGACAAAATGGATTGGGGTCTTATAATTAGGACCAAATAAAAAGTCAAATAGGGTCTTATAATAAGGATCGGAGGAGTATTAGCGTTTCAAACGGGACATAAATACCATCTCCGTTAATCTCCTAAACGTGGTTACTTTTTTATTCGGTGGACCCACTTTGTCAGCTCAATACTCCCTATTGCCTTTGTCAATCTCTCTTCTTCTCATCCGCCCCCCACTCTCTTCTTTCTTTCCCCACACCAAGCGCCATGTCCAACCCCTCTCGGCTTTGTGGGTCTCGCTCTCATCCTCCTCTCTATCCCCACACTAAGCATATCAAGCACGCCTACGACAACTCCGCTTCACTGTTATTGACTTTTTGGTAGCGAAATGATGACAGTAGAGAATGGCGTCCTTCTGAGAGACCTGATTAATGAGGCGGCAAGCAATGGGTTGAAATTACCGTATATACTAGATTCTAATTATAAGACCCAATTGATTAATTTGAGGAGATTAAGAAAAAAAGTTAAGTTAGTTATTTGTAATAAATAGGTATTGTTCTTCCTAAAATATCCTTACAATCAAATATATTGGCTAGGACTATAATTATTAGAAGGACTGTTTTGAATAAAAATATATAAATATGAGAGACAAAGTGGATTGAGATTTTATATTTAAAACTAAAATAAAAGTCAAACAGGATTTTGTATTAAGGATCGGACGTAGTATTGTACTGGTGGTGGTGGGAATCGATAATGAGGGATTAGAAATGAGGACTGATGATGCTTTTGTCATTAAAGCACTCAATTAAACTAGGTCTCAATTAATTTGTAGTTCAGGATCGACCTAGGTCATTACTTTCAAGGAGCAATTTATGGGTTTCTTTAGGTAAAAATTTAGGTGATAAAAAAATACAATAAATTGGACCTAAACTAAAATGCAAAATTCTAATTCTAAATGGAAAATGCAAATGTCCTAAAATCTATATGAAAATTAAATTAAACTAAATAAATGTAATACAATTTTTGGGGGGATTTTTTTTTAAGAAAACAAATTAAAATGATAAATGAAGAAAATTAATCAGGAAGCAAAGAAAATTAACAAGTAAAAATGGAGAAGTTCTCTTCAGGTAAGGTGAAACAACCTTCCTAAATAAACAGATAAACCTATTTTTTTTTTATAGTAACTTGAAGAAATAACTTTTTATAACCAAACCATGCTAAATACAAACTCAAATTATATTACAATCATTTACACTAACTAATTATATAATATTGTTATCCGTGATAGAAAAGAGCAGCACCCAATCATACATACTATCACGGATAAAAGAACTTTTCTTAACTCATTTAAATACAAACTATATAAGAAATGATCAATCTTATCTAATATGGTTATAAAACAACATATAATATAGCTCATAAATCAAAATATTAAAAATTAAATCTTAATTCATACTTTATAATAAATTCATAAATAAAGCACATGCGAATATGCGATCCTAGGCCTCTGGCCACCTATCAGCACACATACCACAATAGTACACTCAAAGGACATAAGAAATAATAGTGCATGAATAAATTAAAACCAATTTATCCTAAGATGGCAATATACAGGATACAACATAGCTCATAAATCGAGGAGACGCTACAAGTTACTAATGTAGCTTTACTCCTCCTGAGCCTTCCCTAACGTCCCTCTTTTAAAGCTTTCACCTAAAAAATGTTAAATAATAGGAATGAGACAACGTCTCAGTAACTAAATCCCTACCTATTACACACCCTAGCATGGCTAGCGAGATGTCAGGTGGGATACACAGGATTAATAATAATTGATAAACATTTATTTAACATTTAAACTCACAATAATCATATAAGTAAATATTTCCACCACTCTCATACAATTGATACATTCCAAAAGAAATAACATACTTATCATTTATTTAACAGATATAAATATCAATGAATATCCCATGTCATATGCAATTCCTGAACCCAAATCCATCCTTATATCCTCCTTATTTCCGCCGACTGGACCCATGGGCTAAGTTCTTTCCATTTGACTGGCTACTCTGACAAGCTCACCACTCAAGTGATATGGACCGGCCAAAGACCACAGAGCACTCGGTGGACCATGGGTCCCCCCTCGAAGAACTAGTGGGGTGTCGCAGTCCCTCGAAGAACTAGTGGGACAATAATAGTGGCCAACCATAGAGCTCCGTATGGAGGCCGATACCACGTGGTAAGTATATAAATCTCAATAACTCCAATCATCTCCTTCCCCACCCAAAATAGATGTACAGGGTTCAAAATCACAGATTTATATGCATAATCAACAGAATTTCATAATAGCACATCATAATCATGATCACCAATTTCTTGCAATACAAATTATGTCAATCCTTTTTAAAATAGCATCCCACAAGACAGTTCATACAAAACGTAATATACTTTTATAGAATTAGTTATAAAGCCGCTCACCAACTTCATACTAGAGCACGCAACAGATAGAAATTTAGTTACCTGGTCTCCTAGCTAACAGTCAACTATAACCAGAGTCCAACCTCGAAAATG
Organism: Neltuma alba; assembly: GCF_004799145.2. Taxonomy (NCBI): domain Eukaryota; kingdom Viridiplantae; phylum Streptophyta; class Magnoliopsida; order Fabales; family Fabaceae; genus Neltuma; species Neltuma alba. Next base: position 12,385 of record NW_021632777.1, on the reverse strand, counting down.
CCACAATAGAGTTTATATCTACAAACAAAATTAAAATATTATCTCTATAGTATTAGAGTAGGCTACTCACAAAATTCTAGCCTCTAACTCCTCCTCTAAAAGCTTTAATTTTACTCAGAACTCTAGCCTAAAAGACATTTCTCTAAGGTTTGGAATGAGAACACACACACACACATATGATTTAGACTCGATTCCTGAATTTTCCCTTACTTAAATATCCTTTAATTATTAGATTATATTATTAGAATCATCAAATTCATAATGCAAATAGACAAATTATAAATTGATAACTTATATTCCATCTTCAAAGGACTTAGACAAATAGACTTAGTACGAACCAGGTTATTCTCACTACAGAAGTTAAACCCTTAATCTAACCGTTGAATTTAATTTCCTATATATCATGATACTATCCTCCAAATTGTAGCTCAATCTAACGGTGAATGAACTTTAAAATGCTAATTTACTATTCAGGACTCTATCTGCTAAATCCAAAAGATATAAGTTAAAAACGTACCTAATAACTTGTAACTCAGAGATCAAAATGATAATCCAACCGTTGAAATTAACGATTTGGATGTCCCAAATGGGCTGACCAAATTTCAGTCCGATCCAACGGTTAATAAACTCAAAACTAGTACTTTTCTGAGACTACCTCAGATATGTGTGAAAATTATTTACTCACTTCAAGCTCCACTCACTATCTCCTATATATAGGCTCCTCAAACTCCTTCACTCTAAAAATTAGTCGATGTGGGACTTCTATACCATGGTATAATTTTGTAGAATACCATCCACACACACACAATCACACACAAAAACATTATTAAAATAATAATAATAATAATTTGCTTATATCTAACCTTTCTTTTTTATTAACTTGATATTAAAATATATTTATTTATAAATTTAATTAAATACTAAGTAAAAATAAGGATGTTACATAAGGTAGAGGGGACAAATTAGGATTTGCATGGATTTAACCTTCATAACCTTAATTAGTTAATTAGACCAAAGGGAAGTGATAAGAGAGTGGAGTTAATAAATTTAATTACCTACTTGAAACAAAGGGAACCCTCAATTTCAAAAACTATTAAACTATTAGAGAACTCATAACAGTATAAGGTTGGTTAATTAAGTTTATTAAAACCAATGAAAAATAACTCAATTAATTTTGAAAATTATGTTTCAAATTATCCAATTAAACAATTAGAAAATTAACCAACTTAATTAAACAATTAAGTGGTAAAAGAACCCAAATTTTGCAATTCAAACCACATTGATAATTAAACTCATAATGAAAACTCAATTATAAATTCAATTAACAATGCAAAGGTTCTAAACATAAATTCCAACAAGTGTCTCAACACACATAAAATCCAAATATAAATCCAATCTAAACATAAAGATGACAATCTAGAACTAAATTGTCTCACAAAATTACAACTTAAAATTATTTAAAACTAAATAATCTCAAGTCCTTGAATTAAAAAGATAAATGGAACATCACTCCCTTGTGGTCTTCAAGTGCTAGCCCAAGGCTCGAGTCTCTTCCATGCTCCTCTCAAGTTGCCTCCCTAACAAGCTTAAGCCTCCGTCAAAATGCCTCTTCCTCCAAAGTTGTTAGATGCCACGGCCATGAATGATGAGGTGTAGATGAGAAGCTGTGCGTGTAGTGAGAAAGGAGAGGAATTGATTGAAATTGGTGGGTGAATATAGAATGGAATCAATGGATATATGCGAGAGGGCGTGCGGCTTTTTTTTATACGTGGAGTGATGATGGTGACTAGATGGTATATGGTGAATGTGGGATATTGTTGAAAGGAGAGGATTCACGTTTTTATGGTCCGTGCGTGCTATGGAGATGGAAAAAGAAAAGAGTGATCTTAGGCGTGCTAGAGGGATTATTTTAGGAGAGAAAAGGAAATTTTCTTAGATCCAAAACTCAAGCCCATTAGTAATTAATTGACCCACTTGATATTAGTCATTGGATTGTGCTTAAATCTCACGAAACAATCTTACACCATTGGATTTCCTATATGCTCTTTCTTGACCTACAAGAATTTAAGTGTATCCATTAATGTAGATTATATCCAAATATAATCAAAAATTAAATATCAGATCTGCATAAAAATTAGGCAAGAAATTGCAAAACTTTCTAAAAATAATCTTTCTAAAAATATGAGACTTGTTTCCAAAGAAATAGAAAAAATTAATTCCAAATTAAAAATAGGAAATCACAAAATATTTATATTTTTAATCCAAAATCTCAATTTTTATGCAAAATCCAAAAAATCAACCAATTAATCCAATAATGCCTAAAAATCCAATTAAACTCAAAATTATCATTTAAATCCTAAATTAATGTGGGATAAAATGTATAAAAATGGGGCTTTGTCAATTCCCCCACACTTAGTTTTTGTACTCCCGGACAAAGCAAATGAAGACCAAAGAGCAGTAAGAAAAACAAAAGAAAATCAAACAAAAAAGAATGTTCCAATCACAAGCAAAAAGCAACTCAAAGCAATTAACATCTTTCTTATCTAAGTAATCTTCTCATGAAGTAAGAAAACAAACATCATGACAATTTACTTGACAAAGGAGAATCTAAGTCAGAAATCCTTCACCAAGGTTAATGTGCATGTCACTCTATCACTCAAAAGTGTATCGGCTTGTGTTTGCACTCAAAACCATCATATCCAATCCTTTTTCCATAGGCTTGACAATAATCTAAATTCTTCACCGTTGGCAAAGCAATTACTAGCATAAAGCAAAAAGACTTTTATTAGGTTGTAATGGGGCTAAGGTTAAGAAAGAAAGGACATAGTATTTGGGAAAACAAAGTTGAACATCTTAGGAAATAAAGAGAACCATTGAAAAAATATAATGGAATGCAAGAAACTAAATTAAACTTGGATTGGGTCATTCTTCTTCTTTTTATCTTTTTTTTTTAAGCTCTTTCTCTTTTTCTTCTTTTTTTTTTTGGCTTTCTTAGGCCATTATGTATATGCTCTTTTGACGTGAACCTTCATATTAGTGATACAAAAGCCCGGTTACTCAAGCATGGATAACTCATTGGCACTAAGATGCTACTAGCACGCTCATAGCCCTTACTGGCCGTTTGACGCGAAGATCGACATTAGTGATGAAGATCCCCGGTTACTAAGCACAGCTTAAACTAGAGGAGCGGAATCTTATTACAATATTTTTTTTCTTTTTTTTCCTTCAAATTGACCCACACCATAACTCCAAATGTGTTCCTCCATCCCAAGCACATATACTATAACACTCTTCAACTCCTAAGACATTAAGAAGGGGTAGGATTTTTTTTTTTTGGGCTATGGGTTAAGAGAAAAAAATGGTGAAGGCTCAAAAGGGGTTAAGCAAAGGATAAATGCAGAAAAGGGTAGGCTTTTGGCTTATCTGGCTAGAAAAATAGAAATGGATGCCTTTATCATCTTTATGAATGCAAATGCACAAACGTGGTCTCAAATAAGATTCAAGTCAAGTTCTAGATCGAGGAAAGAGATAGGAGTATACACACATGGAAAGAAGAAATGCATCAGACCCAAAACCTCACTAGGTACATGATTGCTAGCTTAAATTCACCTAAGTCAAATCCATTGCCACTTAGCTTATCCACTCAAGACATGATCAATCACTTTTCAAATTAAGAATGCATCATACTTGAATTACTTCAAACTTGCAATCTTCACATTCAAAACAAAACGAAAAAAACATTTTTTTCTTTTTTTTAAAGAGGAACTAAAAAAAATAAAAACACTCCAAAAAAGGGAAAAAAAAATAAAAAGAATGAAATCCCTCCCCCACACTTAAACAATGCATTGTCCTCAATGCAAAACACATAGGCAAGTCACAAAGCAAGTAGTATCCAGCACAGCCCAACTCAATAATATGACAATGCAAAGCAAAAAGAGTGAAGGGAAGGAATACAACCAAGGCTACGTGGCGTCTCGTAGTGTGATAACCTCTACATCATGGGTAGAGAACCCCTCGTAGTAAGGCTTTAAGCGATGACCATTGATTGTGAAGCATCTTCCAGTTGGCTCTCTCTTAATCTCTACAGCTCCATAGGGAAAAACATTAGTGACAATGAAAGGTCTCTCCCATCTAGAACGGAGCTTACCAGGCATGAGTTTAAGTCTAGAGACATAAAGTAGAACTTTTTGTCCCACATGAAACTCCCTTCTCAAGATGAGCTTATCATGGATAGCCTTAGTTCTTTCCTTATAGATCCGAGCATTCTCATATGCTTCTCTCCTAAACTCTTCAAGTTCTTGTAATTGTAACTTTCTTTCAACACCAGCACTAGCAAGATCAAGGCTGCAGCTTTTAATGGCCCAATATGCCTTGTGCTCCACCTCTGCTGGCAGATGACAAGCCTTACCAAAGACAATCCGATACAGAGACATGTCAATCGGGCTTTTATATGCTGTACGATATGCCCAGAGTGCATCATCCAGCCTCTTGCTCCAATCCTTTCTGTTAGGTTGCACTGTCTTTTCAAGAATGAGCTTAATTTCTCTATTCGAGAGTTCCGCTTGACCGTTTGTTTGAGGGTGGTATGGAGTAGCCACCTTATGCATCACACCATACTTGCTAAGTAAGCTCTGCATACTTCGATTGCAAAAATGAGTACCTTGATCGCTAATGATAGCTCTTGGGATTCCAAACCTACAGAAAATATGAGACCTGACACAAGAAACCACTACAGAAGAGTCATTAGTACGAGCGGGGATTGCCTCAACCTACTTAGAGACATAATCCACAGCAAGCAAAATGTAAGCATAACCAAACAAAGTAGGAAAAGGTCCCATGAAATCAATACCCCAAACATCAAAAACTTCACAAAACAACAGAGGTTGTTACGGCATCTCATGCTTCCTAGGGATATTGCCAACAAATTGGCATCTGGAACACTTCTTACAAAACTCGTGAGCATCATGAAATAGAGTGGGCCAGAATAACCCACTTTCCAAAACCTTCCTAGCAGTACGCTTAGCACTAAAATGCCCTCTACAAGCAAGGGTGTGGCAAAATGTCAATACATACTCAAATTCATTATCAGGAATGTATCACCTAATAACCTAATCATTGTAAATGTGCCACAAGTAGGGATCATCCCATATATAGAACCTAGCATCACTCCTAAACTTGTTTAGTTGATGCTTATTCATATCAGTTGGTAGAACAGATGTAGCCAGATAATTACCAATGTCAGCATACCACGGAACAGTCATATCAACACCACAGAGTCTACTATCAGGAAAATCATTTAAGGGTAAAGAAGATGTTACCACAGGAGCCTCAATCCTACTCAAGTGATCACTACCATGTTGTCTGCACCGCTCTTATCACGGATCTCCACATCAAACTCCTGTATCAGCATTACCCATCTAATCAAGCGGGGTTTGGAGTCTGGCTTCTTGAATAAGTACTTGATAGCTGAATGATCTGTAAAGACAGGCACTTTTGTATGGAGGATGTAAGAGCGAAATTTCTCAAGCCCAAACACAATTGCAAAAAGTTCTTTCTCTGTGGTTGTGTAACTAGCCTGTGTGGCATCTAGAGTCCGTGATGCATATACTATGATATGTTGTCGCTTTTCTATTCTTTGAGCAAGAACTGCACCCAATGCATAATCAGAAGCATCACACAAGAGCTCAAAGGGAAGGCTCTAACTAGGTGGCTGAATGATAGGGGGTGTAGTGAGTCGCTTTTTCAACTCATCCTAAGCACACCTACAAGCATCATCAAAGACAAAGCCCGCATCGTTCTGCAGTAAACGAGATAATGGTAATGCAACTTTACTAAAGTCCTGAATGAATCGCTTGTAAAATCCAGCAAGTCCAAGAAAAGAGCGCACATCTTTCACACAAGAGGGATATGGAAGAGATGAAATAATATCAATTTTGGCTTTGTCAACCTCAATGCCATCATGTGAAACAACATGTCCTAAAACAATGCCTTTCTTAACCATAAAATGACATTTCTCAAAATTCAGCACAAGATTATATTCAATGCATCTTTCCAAAACCTTATCCAAACTAGCTAAGCATGCATCAAAAGAATCACCATAGACAGTGAAATCATCCATAAATACTTCCATGCAATGCTCAAGAAAGTCAGAAAATATGGAAACCATGCAATGCTGAAAAGTGCTAGGTGCATTACATAAGCCAAACGGCATGCGTCTATATGCAAAGGTTCCAAATGGACATGTGAATGTGGTTTTATCCTGATCCTCAAATGTAATAGAAATTTGAAAGTATCCAGAAAAACCATCCAAAAAGCAATAATGGAATCTACCAACCAGTCTTTCACGCATTTGATCTATAAAAGGAAAGGGGGTAATGATCTTTTCTGGTCACAGAGTTCAACTTCCTATAATCAATACATACCCTCTAGCTGTTCTGGACTCTAGTTGGAACAAGCTCACCTTCATCATTACGAATAATAGTAATACCAATCTTTTTTGAAACTACCTAAACCGGACTAACCCACTGGCTATAAGAAATAGGATAGATTATACCTTGAAAGTAGTTTAGAAACCTCTTTCTTTACCACATCAAGAATCAATAGGTTGAGTCACCTCTGTGGCTGGCACACAGCTTTGGCACTATCTTCTAACAAAATCTGGCGCATGCACATATTAGGGCTAATTCCAAGAATAGCAGTAAGAGTCCATCCAATAGCTTTAATCCTTCTTTTCAGCACCTCCAGGAGGCGAATTTCTTCATCAACAGCTATGTCGCTAGCTACAATCACTGGCAGTGTCTCATTTTTTCCCAAATAGGCATATTTCAGTGAATCAGGAAGTGGCTTTAGCTCTAAATAGGGAGCTTGCTCAGTTAAGGGTATAAGGCGCTTTAGATTAATGTTAGTCAAACTAGAAAACTGTACTGAAGACCACAAGTAGAAGAGCAATGTAGAACTTATTTCCCAACTTGGAATCATTAGCAGGAATAGTAACAACAGAAGAATCAGGTAATATGCCACAATTGCAAAAGAAGCGCCATCAGTAGCACTCATGTCAGAAGCAACATCGGGGTCAAAGTCAAAGACCTCTATATCAGGGACATGATCAATATTAACTAACAGCTCAGAATCAGGTAATGAAGATGAATCAGTTGCATCTATAGCATCAATCACACTAAAAATGAGAGAGTCCATGTGAATCAACAGAAGTGCTAGATGAATCACTGAAAGTGCTAAGGCTATGGACAGGCATAGAAGAATCAAAACTAGAATGTCTAACAATCTCAACAAAATCAGTGAAAACATCAATATCATCAGCATCTATACCAGTGCATGTATTACAACTACCAATTTCAGAACATGAACAAGAGATAGAATCATCTAAGCCAACAATATCACATGATCTAGTTATCATACTATCTCTAAAATCCATGACAGCATTATCAATGATAACATCAATAAAACTAACATCAATCTCAGCACAACTATCAAGTGGATGTCTCAGAGAGTCAAGCATATCAAATCTAATGATTTTACCAGCAAATTCCATAGTAAGAGTACCAGCATGCACATCTATCATAGCTCTAGTAGTCTTGAGAAATGGTCTACCCAAAATCAAAGATGAATGTCCCTTTTGCCTAAATCTAGCATCATCCATATCTAGAACATAGAAGTCTGCAGGAAATATGAGATCTTTGACCTTAACCAAGACATCCTCCAAGACTCCTTCTGGAACTACACAGCGTCTGTCACAAGAAGAGAGCAATTAGATTTGTAGGCTTAAGATCCACACCTTGCAGTTAAGCAAAAACTGATTTTGTCATGACATTGATAGCCGCTCCTAGATCTGCTAGAGCATCTAAAAACTCAATGTTACCAATGGTGCAAGGTATGAGAAAGCTACCGGGATCCTTGCACTTTACTGGCATTGGCATTGATAAAAAGAGAAGAGACAACCCCCCTAAGTCAACTTTGCCATCATGCTTAAGCCTTCTCTTGGTGGTACACAACTCCTTCAAAAACTTTGCATACTTGGGCACTTGTGCAACTAGATCAACCAATAGAACATTGATCACCACCTTTTTGAAGATATCATAAACCTCATTGAACATCTCAGCTCCTTTCTTTTTTCTTTTAGCCCTAATCACCCCTGTAGGAAAAGGTAAGACTTGCTCGCTCACTTTCTTTCCTTCCCCATCTTTTTCTTGCTCTTCTTGCAATTCACATGTGGTTTTGATAAAGTAGACTTATTATGCGATGTGGAAGCAGGGGGAGAATCTTTAATGATAGCTTCCTCATCCTTTGAAGCATAGGTAGTGACAGGATCTGTAGAGGTAATTAATTTCTGCTTCTGAGAGATATAGCATTAACTCCACCAATGTTAGGATTCTGCTGGGTGCCACATTAGGGTTAACTACTACTGAGATGGTAGCTTCCCTGAGCCTTGACTTTGCATGTTACTAAGTGCATTAGATAACTGCCTAATCTGAGTTTGAAGATTTGAATTTCTTGGCTATGTTGCAAATCCTTTTGTTCAAACTTATCCATTAGGAGTTTCATCATGCCTTCTAACTTTGAACTCTCATCTTGATTTGGCATAGTTTGCCTAACTTGTTGGAATATTTTGCCACCAGAAGAGTTGCACCTTGATTGAACTGTGATTGTTGAGGCTGGCCACTCCCATATCTGAGATTTGGATGGTCACGGCATCCAGGGTAATGTATTTGAGTAAGGATCATATTTCTGGCCACTTTGAGTCATAAGCTTAGTGTGGTATATTGCATTACACGAGTCAACTCCATCATTTAGATAAGGGCAAGAGTCAGTGGTATGAGTAGCTAGAGAGCAAATAGAGCAAAGTGGCCCAATTAGAGCTGTAGAGTCAGCTTGTGGGATGAAAGCGGAAGAAGTTCCACAGAAGGAGCCATATTTAAGGAGCCATATTTTGGGAGTTTTTCATCTGAAATACCACTATTTTCTCCATAGCAGATGCTAACTTACAATTTTTCTCTCAAGGGCGAGACTCAGAATAAGATGAATGCAATCCAACTTCATTTACTCTAACTTGCTGCTTAGTACCAAACTGTTGGGTATTTTCAGCTTTCTTTTCAATCAATCTCCAAGCAGCTTCAACAGTCAAGTCAAGAAGAGCACCTCCAGCAGCAGAATCTAGTAAATCTCTCTCAAGAGGCAAGAGCCCTTCATGAAAATATTGAATCAACAATGTATCTGAAATTTGGTGGTGAGGACAACTGGATAACAATGCTTAAAGCACTCATAATACTCATATAAGGATTCCCCAGACATTTGTCGGCAAGCCACAAAATCCTTCCTGATAGGAGGAAGTACGCAATGCTGGGAAATACTTTTCTAAAAACAACCTTTTCAGCTGGTCCCATGAAGTAATGAATCCAGGAGGTAACCGAAGAAGCCAATTCTTCGCAGAACTTTCCAAAGAAAATGGGAAGGCACGCATCTTAATCTGATCCTCAGACACACCAGTAGGCTTCATAGCAGTACAGATCATATGAAAAGTCCTCAAGTGATTGTATGGATCCTCACCTGCAAGACCATTAAATTTTGGAAGTAAGTGAATCAATCAGACTTTAACTCAAAATCAGTGTCAATGTCAGGATAATTAATGCACCAATTTTGAAAATGCAAATCAGGTGAAACTAATTCCTTGATAGTCCTAGCAGGATTAGCCATGCCACTATTAGAATCAGAGGAGTCAAAAGAATTAGAGAAATCAGCAATTAACTTAACAGAAGATCACTTTCTATAAGATTACTAGCTTGAGCTCTCCTTCTTTGATGAAAAGTCCTCTCAATCTAAGGATCAAATTCAAACAATTCTTTGCTAGAGGATTTAGTCATGCACTAAGCAACTATCACAAATCAAAGTGAAATGAAAAGAAAAGGAAAAAAAAATGCCAAAAAAATGCAGAAAGAGAAAATGCAAAATCACCTAGAAATCAAACCTAAAGTTAACCATTGCTCCTCGGCAACAGCGTCAAAATTGGTGATGCTTTTGTCGTTAAAGCACTCAATTAAACTAGGTCCCAATTAATTTGTAGTTTAGGATCAACCTAGGTCATTACTTCTAAGGAGCAATTATGGGTTTCTTTAGGTAAAAATTCAAGTGATAAAAAAAATGCAATAAATTGGACCTAAACTAAAATGCAAAATTCTAATTCTAAATGGAAAATGCAAATGTCCTAAAATTTATATGAAAATTAAATTAAACTAAATAATGCAATGCAATTTTTGGGGGATTTTTTTTAGAGAAAAAAATTAAAATGATAAATAAAGAAGAAAATTAATCAGGAAGCAAAGAAGATTAACAAGTAAAAATGGAGAAGTTCTCTTCAGGTAAGGTAGAGGGGACAACTTAGGATTTGCATGGATTTAATCTTCATAACCTTAATTAGTTAATTAGACCAAAGGGAAGTGATAAGAAAGTGGAATTAATAAACTTAATTACCTACTTGAAACAAAGGGAACCTTCAATTTCAAAAACCCTTAAACTATTAAAGAACTCATAACAGTATAAGGTTGGTTAATTAAGCTTATTAAAACCAATGAAAAATAACTCAATTAATTTTGGAAATTATGTTTCAAATTATCCAATTAAACAATTAGAAAATTAACCAACTTAATTAAACAATTAAGAGGCAAAAGAACCCAAATTTTGCAATTTAAACCACATTGATAATTAAACTCATAATGAAAATTCAATTATGAATTCAATTAACAATGCAAAGGTTCTAAACATAAATTCCAACAAGTGTCTCAACACAATAAAATCCAAATATCAATCCAATCCAAGCATAAAGATGACAATCTAGAACTAAATTGTCTCACAAAATTACAACTTAAAATTATTTAAAACTAAATAATCTCAAGTCCTTGAATTAAAAAGATAAATGGAACATCACTCCCTTATGGTCTTCAAGTGCTAGCCCAAGGCTCAAGTCTCCTCCATGCTCCTCCCAAGTTGCCTCCCTAACAAGCTTAAGCCTCCGTCAAAATGTCTCTTCCTCCAAATGAGGTGTAGATGAGAAGCTGTGCGTTGTAGTGAGGAAGGAGAGGAATTGATTGAAATTGGTGGGTGAATATAGAATGGAATCAATGGATATATGCGAGAGAGGGCGTGCGGCTTTTTTTTATACGTGGAGGATGATGGTGACTAGATGGTATATGGTGAATGTGGGATATTGTTGAAAGGAGAGGATTCAAGTTTTTATGGTCCGTGCGTGCTATGGGATGGAAAAAGAAAAAGAGTGATCTTAGGCGTGCTAGAGGGATTATTTTAGGAGGAGAAACGAAAATTTTCTTAGATCCAAAACTCAAGCCCATTAGTAATTAATTGACCCACTTGATATTAGTTATTGGATTGTGCTTAAATCCACGAAACAATCTTACACCATTGGATTTTTTATATGCTCTTTCTTGACCTACAAGAATTTAAGTGCATCCATTAATGTAGATTATATCCAAATATAATCAAAAATTAAATATCATATCTGCATAAAAATTAGGCAAGAAATGCAAAACTTTCTAAAAATAATCTTTCTAAAAATATGAGACTTGTTTCCAAAGAAATAGAAAAAATTAATTCCAATCAAAAATAGGAAATCACAAAATATTTATATTTTAATCCAAAATCTCAATTTTTATGCAAAATCCAAAAATCAACCAATTAATCCAATAATGCATAAAAATCTAATTAAGCTCAAAATTATCATTTAAATCCTAAATTAATGTGGGATAAATATAAAAATGTATATAAAAATGGGCTTTATCAAGGACTATGATGGGATGGTGATCTCAACGTTGTGGTAAGTCTGTATATCACCGGTAGGAGCGTTTGATCAAGCAAGGACGGATCTAAATTTGGAGACATTCTCAAAGCAGTGGAATGAAGAGGAAGGTGTTTGGGACTATAGATGTGGAGAAATTTGAACTTGAAGATGAACTTGATCTGGGGGGCTGGGGCTTAGTGGTCTCTTGGCGGCTATTAGAAGATAACTGAAGAAAGTGTGAGAACGTAGAGAGAGAGAAGAGACAGAAAAGGGAAGGGGGGAAGGGGGAGAAAAAAGTGTTCAAGTTGATTAACAAAGAGTGTGTGTATGCGTGTGAATATACATGCACTAAAGGGCCACCAAGTATGTTGACGTCTTGACCGAAGAGATCAAGCTGCTGCGTCCAATGAAGGTGGTCTTTTACAAAGGCATCAGATGAAGACATAAGGTGTTCTGATGAAGGTGTTCATTATATGACCCCTTACAAGTAATAGAGAGAGAAAGAGGGACAAAGAAAGGAGTGAAGAAGCATTGGTCATCTCTCATCTAATACTGATAGTATGTGTATTCATACACACACAC
>NW_021632776.1:0-40327 GCF_004799145.2 Neltuma alba | reverse complement strand
GTTGCTGATGTGGAAGTAACAGCCATAATGGACACGGTGTATCTGAAAGATCACGGCATCCGTCGTGTCACACTATCACTTGTCGGAGGACTAATTCTTTTGGATTATTCCAATTCTAATTTCATTGCCTTCAACAAAACGTTCTTTATGATGCTCGTCGGACGCTGGGCGCAGCACAGTACACCCATTTATGAATTATGACCAATCCAACCCTTCGTCGCTTATGTCATTGTTTGTGACTATTGGGACTTCTTTTACATACTGTCTCTGGTTTTTAATATAAACACTAATTTCATATTTAATTTGATCTTAAATATAAAATCATAATCAATTTTTATCTCTCTTATTTATTTTTTTTCGAAACTAATCCTTGTAGTATTGATACATATTAAAAGGTTTAAGTAAATGGCAGTTCTAATACACATGATTAGTAAGAATATTTTAGAAAAGACAACACTTAGTTATTACAAATAACTAAATTAATTAGTGTTTTTAATTTATTCAAATTAATCAATTAGCTTTTGTTTTAAAAAATAGAGGGAATATTTATAAAACATTATTCAAAAACTACTTTTCAATGTTTCCATTGTCGTTAACAAGCCCATGTGTACAAGTTCGGGTCTTTCCTAATGAAACTATAAACTAGATTTTATGTTAAAATAAGAGGTAAAAATAATATTATGATCAATCTCAGTTATAAGATTTTGTTATTATTAATGAGTTTTTATAAGGGTTAAGGTGCACCCACACCCCCATGTATTTAGCCAGTGCACCCAGTGATCTGAAGTAATTTGTGGTGCAAATTTGCCCTCAAAGTAATTAAATTGGTGCACTTGTATCCCATGCTAACAGATCTGTTAGTTTGATCGTTAAATTGATGAGTCAGTACAAGTTTGACCAGAAAATCTGACGTGGCATGTCTAATAAGCAGGTGATGTGGAATTTTTTTTGGGGTTAAGGTGCATCCAGCACCCCCAAGTATTTTTCCAGGTGCACCCAGTGGCCTAAAGTAATTTATGGTCCAATTTTGCCCTCAAAGTAATTAAAATGGTGCACCGGTATCCTATGCTAACAGATCTCTTACTTTGACTGTGAAATTGATGAGTCAGCACAAGTTTGACCAAAATAATTTGACATGGCATGTCTAATAAGCAGGTGATGTGGAATTTTTTTCGTCTGCCATTGCTTTGTTTTCTCTGTTCAGTAAATGCTCTCTTCGGCTCTTAGAATTTTTTTCAGAGTAAGAAATTTTTTTAGAGATACTCCTCTAGTCCTATTTATAGGGTAGAGAGAAAACATATTTTTTGGTCATATTTATAAGGCACTAAGAGAAATTTTTTGTATGGATATACAAATTTAACCCTCATTTATTATTGTATTGACTTTGTTTATATGAGGTATAATGTATATTAAATAGGGATAAAGTTGGAAAGTTATTAAAATTTAAATGAGAGTTAATGAAATTTAGGGTTTTCCTTGGTCTGTGTAAAATATACTGGAAGTACCTTATAAATAAGATCAGAGGAGTAATATTCAGACAAAACAATGGAATTAATAAGAAAAGCCATGTCACCTGCTTATTAGACATGCTAGGTCAGATTATTTTAGTCAAACTTGTGCTGACTTATTAATTTCACAGTCAAAGTAACAGATCTGTTAGCATGGGATATCGGTGCACCATTTTAATTACTTTGAGGGTAAAATTGCACCATAAATTACTTTAGGCCACTGGGTGCACCTGGAAAAATACTTGGAGGTGCTGGATGCACCTTAACCCCGAAAAAATTTCACATCACCTGCTTATTAGACATGCCACGTCAGATTTTCTGGTCAAACTTGTGCTGACTCATCAATTTAACGGTCAAACTAACAGATCTATTAATATGGGATACCGGTGCACCAATTTAATTACTTTGAGGGCAAATTTACACCACAAATTACTTCAGGCCACTGGGTGCACCTGGCTAAATATATGAGGGTGCTGGGTGCACCTTAACCCTTTTTATAATTAGGACATGAGGCAGTAGTTAGCTTTGTAAATTGAATAGTATATTTGTTGTAGAATCAATTTTAGTTGATCTGTATTTGCTACTACGTAGGCGTAGGTAGGAAAAGGAAGGGCTCGCAGGATGACCGCGCAGTTCCCGGTTCTCGCTCGCTTCCAGGCTTGAAATAGTTCACTCACCATGCACGTATGCCTCCAAATTACTCATCAATAAAATATTCTTAGTCATAAATTGAATTTAAAATTGTTTTCGCAATTTTAATTTCTAAGTAAAATTTAAATCCCATGTATTAATAAAATTCGAGACGAAAGCCACACTATTTAAGACATGAATAGTATGTTTTGACAAGTCTTTTATTTATATATATAATTGTTCCCAAAAAAAAAAAAAATTTAAGTATATTTAAAATTTCCCGGACAAATAAATTTATATATTACTTTTGACATGTTTCGCTAAAACTATATCTTATACGTTCGTAAGAGTTTAATAAGCACGCAGGGGTTAGTTTTTAATTATAGGTTTAAGATAAGGGTGTGAAAAACTGAAACTAAGATTACATATAAAATTTACGTATTCATAATAACAAATATACATGTCTTTGAAAAATTATTATTTCTTTCTTTTGGTTGCCCAGATATCTTTCCATCCTAACAGTAAAAGACTAATCTCTCATGGTATTGTAACGGAAACCCCTCCCAATAGTATTTTTTTTATACACACTGTTTTAAGAATCAAACCCAAAATATGATGTTTAAGATATTCAAATTTCTTCTATCTAGATCGATACTTGTTGGTTAAATTATTATTTGTTGAAGTGAATAATGGGAGGAGAACTCTTTTTTTTGGGAACCACTAAAACGATGACGTTTGAAGTGGTCATGCGTGGCATCAGCTGGGAAGTTGGGCCCAATGAGACCACATAATGGGCTGGCTGGCGCCAACAATTGTTGACCAGACTCACTGTCGCCTTCCTCTGCTTTGGAGAAATGGAAAATGAGAAGGCGTGCGACTTCACCACGCGCCGTCCATTTGTGTTCCCTCCTCCTCCTCAATCTCATTACCACCCCCATCCCTATTTTTGTCCCCTCTTGAAGCAAAGGGACAAGTTTGTCATGTATACTCCAATCTCATAAATTTTTCATTAATTTCATTCTTATTTACACACAAAATATCATACAAAAACTTTGCTCATCCATGCTTAATTATATACTAGTGTGTATAAGAGTCTTATATTTAGGATCGGAGGAGTATTATTTTATCGTAAGAGTTAGATAATTAATTTATAAACATATATAATTCATTAAGTTTATTATTTTTAATAAATATATGTTCATGTTTCTAAAATATTTCTTTTAATAAAAACCTTCATAGGTTTCTCGTATTGAATGGTTGTTTGTATTGTTTAGGGATGTTCTTTGAACATCAACAATATAACCTAATTAACTTTTGTACCCTATGTTGAGTTTTGAGTGTAGAGTTTTTTTGGTTTTTTTCTGGTTTTTCTTTTTTAAGCTTTAGCTTGTCTTTCTAAACCCTAAAACAGAAAATAAATTATGAATTAAAGATATTGAAAGAAAGACTACTTTTTTAAAATAAACAATTTTTTTTACTTCCTTTAAATAATACTATGATTACAGTTCAATGGTCGATGCCTCTTAATTAGAAAAGACTCAGTTAAAAAGATCTAAATTTTAAATTCGACTTGCTTATATCTTTTTGCTTTTTGTAAAGCAGTACTCTTTTGGGAAATTAGCCGCAAAGTTTTAAGTCAATGGACATGGTCTTTATCTTGATCACCAGGGGTTTGGGCCCTTGGAGAACCTCTAATTAGTATTGTGGTCAAAAGTTTAATCACTTAAGTTATTTGACCGAATCTTTGGCCACGTTGCAGAATTCAATTTTTATATATACACATATAATTTATACATACATATATATATTCTTCCGATCCTAAATATAAGACCCTTATACACACTAGTATATAAAACAAAAAGAATTTATGTGGCAAAAAGTGTAATAGTGGTAAAATAGCAACACACATATATCCCTTTTGGTGCAAATTGCAAGTCATCCTTGGAATCATACCAAAATGTGTGATGCCAATTAATAGCCACTTCCGCAACTTGGTGGGAATAAGCGTCATCCATATCCCAACATCAATATTCATCTCAATCCATACGTTTCAAAAAGTGCCCCTAACATGTGCGTGTGTGTATATGTATAAAATCTAGGAAATATCTATTGGCCTAATTACTTTACTTAATTCATATTAATATATGCACACACATCAAATTATAGTATTATACACACAACACCCTAATTTTTATTACAAGTCACTTGTAGAAAAAAAGTGGTTTCAAATGTAAATTACCTAGAAGGTCGTTAAATTGAAGACTTTTACTCATGTTCCATGACAAATTTCCCCTCCATGCATCAACTTGTCTTCCCCAACACATGAATTAACTCTGTTTAGTCTTTGAAAATAATCATAACATGAATTTTAATATTTATTTGAATTCCAAAAATGTGACGTGTTTCGAAAAATAAGGAGGAAAAGGGATTTGAACAATTCAAACATATTGGTTAATTGATAAATGAAACTTCTATTTTCATTTTACATATTGCCCTCTTTTTCAGCAAAAGTTGGATTGGATATGGATCGCTATTTGATTCTGAGAATGAGAAAGACAAGACGAGTAAGGAGCAACAAAAGGAGGCAACTTGAATGTATTATAAGCCTCAAATTATGACTCGTACCAAAAAAAAAAAAAAAAACAGAACACATTAGAAATGGCCTGTGTGAAGATGGCCACACGATTGACGGCATCAATCTCATCCAACGGCTAAAAAAACCTTATCGGCAATATGACGGCACGCAGGTAAATAAACTACCAATCTGTCAACGACACGGTCCAGTCGGGTCCAACCCTTAACCGATTCCAAAGGATTGAGCTTTCCCACCAAACTTCCTTTTCTTTTCCTTGTGTTTTACGTTTCAACCTTGAACTCCACTCTTCTATATATAGCATCCCCCCTCCTCCTTCTCCTTCTAGACTGTTTATACAGGTTTGAAGGGGTCGTCTTATTACTCTCTGACAACAGGAGGAAAAGAAAAAAAAAATCGAAGCTTTCTGAGATTTTGATTATGGAGAACGTCAGGAAGGAAGATGGGTTTCAGCAGAAGGGTGTTCCCGTTCACAGTCAGGTTCGAAAGATCAAGAAGGAATCGGAGAATAATGTTACCGACTGGTTGCCAGACCAGCCGGAGATCAGACCGGTGCTCCGGGATCTCTCCCGACAGATTTCCAGGTCGCCGTTGGGGATATCCGGCCGACCCATCTCAGTCGGTGACTCATAGGCTTCAGGAATTTATATGGAGCCGGGAGTCTATGCCTTAGTATTACTATACTAACTACGCGTACGGGGAGAGCCAGAAACAGAGGACTTGTTTGCTTCACCTTCTCTGTTCTGCTCTGTTTTGCTTTTCTTTCAGAGAGCAGTTAGATATCCTCTACTTTTTCTTCTTTCGTGTAAATAATATAATTAATATATAGTTGCCTAGTTTCGAAGAGTTTTGATCCTTCTTCTATTGTGTTTCTTGCTGATGATATGTGAAGAGAAGCTATTAGAATCAAAAGGTTATGAGAAACAGTTCTTCAGAAAATTAATTGATCTGATTGATACACTTTCTGGGTTTTTTTTGGTGGGTTTCTTGGGAGAATATTCGCAAGTTGAAGGTGAAAAATAAGGTCGTGAAGAGTATAATTAGGGAATTTTAGAACAAGATAAATAAAATATAAATAATCTTGGCTAATTTAATATTAGAATTCCTAACAGTGAGAATTCAATTCTTTATATATCCCACCGATATTTATACAGTACTGTGAATGCATATCACGTTTTGAAGCGTAAGCTCTGCTTCATCATTGACCAAATCTTGGATTTTAAGTAATCAGCATTTACGTTCTGGAAATGACGAGACATATTTCACTTAGAATTAAATTAGTATTGTTTTTTTTTTTTTCCCGTCTCCTGTTCTAGGAATCAAAGTACATACTCGTCCTAGAATTTTTAAAGACTGCGGATAACTAGTGAATGTTGAATATTTGTTTGTAAATTTATGCTGATGCCTGATGGTCATAGATGTTATGTGATGAATATGATTGGATAATTCAGAAATAAAAGTATACAAATATTTCTTCTTCACAAAAGAAAATACAAGAATTTTGTTCTGTGCATTGTGATCCGAAGCTCACAGCACAGTGAAGAGTGAATATTACGAAATGTGCGATCTTTCCATCTATATGAAGGAACAGATCATTGTCTTTTAAGAAAGCTTGAAATGGAGGAAACTTCAGTGACATATTGAACGGAATAAAGGAAATCAACTGTTTGTTTTTTTATGTATGATGAATAAAGTGACATGGTTTTTTATGAATATTATAATTGTTTAATTAATTGATTGGATTTACAGTACATTAATGGTGATCTAATCTATGCACAATCATATTTGTGAGAGAACCATCCAATAACTTCACAATTTTTTCTCACCTTCTTCCAAATTTCACGTTGTAAGAGAACAAAAACATGTTAATTGTCTTTCATTTCTTCCTTTCTACGCCTTAATTCCTCTAGTGGGATCGTCTTGGAGTGTATATGATAACAATAGGCAAGTTCAAATTTATTATTATTATTTTTTCAAAAGAGTTATGGTTTAACATTGCAAATGTAATTAATGGGAAGCAACATGAAATTGATTTGTTTTTGTCATAAAGCATGATATGACTAGTGATACTAACAGTCAAAGTTGTTTCACTCGACTGATTGGTATCAACTATTTCGTATATGATTTATTTATTTTTAAGTGTGATCTCTTATCTGGGGTTAAAATATTCTAGATGGAGAGAGATAGATAAATAAAAGTTAGGTGAATTCCTTTTGCGAAATGGAACATATCAAAATTTGAGTTGTATTTCTCTTCGTCATAATCATTTTAGACTGAAAACGATTTGCAAAACCTTGTGGCATGTTGAGGACCACATTATCGAAATGCTAAATATTGAAACTAAATTGGTTGTCAGTATAGTCTATCAACAAATTAACTCACACATGGTTTGGGAGTAGTAAAATTTTGTTTTCCACCAATCAATTTGATGTATTGTCATAATTTTATCCATCAACTTGTCTTCTCCTTTTCCAAATGTTAGGTATGTAAAGCTATGTTGGTTTACTTAACAAAACAAAAGTGATATCCCATTTACTTTTTTATTTTTTTAATTTTATATTGTATCGTTTGTATATGTTGAGTCATTTGATATCCTAAATCCCATGTCATGCTTGCCCTATGTCTGAGTGAATAATGAATACCAAACAATAATGCCACACTTACGTAGGTGCTGACTTCAGAAGCAACCATGATTGTCAATTGACGCCCCGTTTCCCCATGAAATCTTCACCCAAATCATCCAATCAATTTTTTTTTATAAAAAAAAGTGTCCTCTAGATGTTGCATTCATATTTGGAAAAATGTTTTTTTTTTTTAACTTTTTTTTTTCATTTTTTCACATCCGCACACAAATTCTTTCTTAAAAGGTACTAGTAAGATCGTACGGAAACACTGCCAATGCAATCAGTTTTTTATGGTAAGAAATAAAATTATTATAATTTTAAACTGTCGGGATAAATTTGCACCTAAAATAATTTTTGAGTATTTAGTATTTCTGAGTAAAAATTTTCTAAGTAAATTTACACCTTAACCTTATATTGAAATAGATGATTCTGTCACTAAAGTCTTAAATACCCCATCTAACACTTGGGATTTATGCTATTTTTCATTAAAAAGTAAGAAGAAGCAACTTGATATGATGGCAACGGTGGGGAATCTAAATCTTACCCCACTAAATCGACAAGACTGAAACAGAAGCCTCATGAAATCGTCATCAGAGGTTGTCGTTTTGATTTGGGATTGGACATTGCAGGCAACTTCACCGGTTTATAATTGAGTTTGCATTGAAATTGTCCACGATTATCGATGCATGCACCAACATGAGTGCGCGTCCGAGCCTCTTCAATATTAATTTCTTCTATTTTTTTTAGCTAAAATATATCTTTAATCATTTAAATTTAATCCCTTAGATTTATAAAGTATATTTTTAATTTCTTAATTTTAAGATTGTTAGTTTATTAAAATAATTATATTATAGAATTACATGATTAAACTTGCTCTGTTTTTTAAAAGGGGTATTTTACAAAAACTAACATAAGTTTATTATAAATAATTAATTTAAGTAATTTTGTTAATATTAAATTATAAGCAGATTAATTATTTCGTTTTTATATTAAATATTATATTTTTCAAAAAAACTTCTTACATCATGAAGCTGAACGGCTGTCTCGGGGTCACCAAGCTTTCTGGTAAATTTCACATTTCTAGAGTTCCTACTTCCTAAATTGTACTACCCTTCTAATGTGCTGCCTCAGTATTTGAACCTTGCAGCGACTCTTAGTGTGCTATTTTGTATTTCATATCTATTAGTCTAATCTTATTTACAAGGCACGCTTTATTTTATTTGTATAAAAAAAAATTTAAACTATATTAACTTTTTATTAAAATATACTAATTTTTAATTTTATCCATATTAAATATATAAATCTTTCAAAAAATTTAACTGTCTGCACTATATTAATAAATAAAAGATAAAATAGTATATTCATGCTAAAAGTTTAAAAAAGTAACTTATAAATAAGAGTAAGAAAAACTTATTTTCTCTATCTTATAAATAGGATTACAGGAGTATTGTTTATATAGGATTATTAATATTAATTTTTGGTCAAAAAGTAAGGCCTTTTTTTTTTTTAATGTTTTCATCATTTAGGCATATCATTATGCGGCTACAATATTTTGAGCAAAATGAACACATGATCTTTGAACAAATTCATAACTAACATTGTAATACAAGGATACAGATAATCATTATTATTGATGCATGAATTTGAATGCGAAGGGCCGTAAAGGCCGTAAAAGGCCTTATTTGCAAATTAAAGGACGAGGGTGTTCCAAATACACAAGCAGTTGACAGACAAAGAGACAAGGCAGACATGGACAACTAATGTTGGTGGTGTCGAGGATGATGCTCATGGTTTCCACAGTATGGTGGTCTCTGCGATGATGGACGTGACGGCATAGGGATCCATGTTAGAAGCTGGCCTTCTGTCCTCAAAGTACCCTTTGCCTTCCTTCTCTGTGTCTTTTCCCACTCTTATTGATGCTCCTCTGTTCACCACTCCCTATTCACAAATAATACCACTCGTTATTTCTCAGATTCTATACAATAACAACATGTGGAAGCTATATATACCAATCAATTTTGAAAACAATTGGACTTACCCAAGAGAAAGTGTTAATGTGTGGTGTTCCATGTTTTCCTGTGAGACGCCTCTCGTTTCCTTCACCATAAACAGCCATGTGCTCTTTGTGCCTTAATCCAAGCTTTTCTATGGCCTTCTTTATCACCTCATATCCTCCCTCATTTCTCATCGACTTTGTGCTGTCATTATCATCCCATCCTTTCTTATCACAGCTCGAAAACATTCCTTAAGTTCAAAACAAGTCTCAACTAATTATGACGATACCTGTAATTGGTGTGAGCTGCAGGTCCATTCCAAGGTCCTTGAACAGGCTTGGGATCAAAAGAAACCACAACCCCAGCAGTCTCTGCGATCCTCTGTCAACAAACCAACACATCCTTGTTAATATTCATAACTTCACTAACTTCAATCACATGCAAAAGATGTAGTTTAATGATAATGGCTTTGACATTTACCATTAGAATGTAGCGAGCAACCCAGAGCTCGTCGCCGCAGAGATGCCACCTGAAGGACCAACTTGGAATTCCCACTATATAAACACAGAAGCACATTTTTTAAGCAAGATTGTACTAAGGTGCATGTAACGATAGAGATAGAATCTCTGTGATGATGTTTACTTGGGAAGGCATCACTTCGCCATTGATGCCACAGATGTTAATGCCAGCATAAAGACAGGCTTTGTAGTGTGAGTTTATTGTGTCACGCCCATGAGCTTTGTCTGCCCCTACCCCGCAGTAGGATGGGCCCTGTTCAAATATCAGCTCAAGATTACTCATACAAGCCACCATTTATGCAGAAATCCGCTAGCCAAGTTTGACCATTGGAAAACTCATGTTTCAGTTTCAGCAAAAGAATTTGTAGGCACTGTATCTCGTATTGTTCTAGCTAGTTTGGTGACAATAGAAATTGCCAAAACCCTAATGTTGAACATTAGAAGACAATTCACTAAATGGTTGGGACTTGGATTCAATGTTTCTTGTTAGACCTTCCCTTCATATCACCAAATAATAGAACCATTTGAAGCTTTTGGGTATGACATAAATCTGTGACAAGACAAACTAAATAATTGGAAGGAAAAAATCACAAATATGCGCTAACGGAAATGTGAAAGTTTTTGTACCTGTGGTTCAGGAAAGCCACCAAGTGGCCAACCAAGGGGCCAATTTGTATCCTTCTGCATGAGGGTATACTCTTGCTCTATACCATACCTGTTTCCATTTGAATTTTAGTATATTTGAAGCCCTAGAAATGTAGAGTTACAGAGAGATTATTCATAAAATATTCAAATTCAGAATGTGTATTTGTACCATGGTTCCTCCGCAACAACTTTAGGGTGGCTGAAAATTTTGGCTGCATTATACCTCTTATTGGTTGCAATGGGCTCTCCGGCTGGAGTGTAAGCATCACACATCACCTAATGAATACATTTTTACCAGTAAGTGAATATTTACGACTCAGAAAGAATAGCTTCTTTCATCATAAACCAGTTATTTTTCAAGGAGTTAAGAAAAGCTCACAAGAATGTTTTTGCCTCTCCTGAATGGATCTCTGAAGATTGCTTGCGGACTTTGAGACAATACATCAAACAGAAAGGGAACTATACTCATCAGTTTCTGTAAGAGCAATAAGAACATATAGAACCGAAAGAGGATGAGCATATGAACCATACTATAAGATGAGCTCACTGTCTTCTGCAGGAGCTTGCTTTGTACTTGATCCATCGTAGCTCCACTCGGGAAGTTTTACAGGGTCAGTCACTGGTCCAGAAATAGTCTGTGTAGTTCAGATTTTTAAAAAGAGGTAAGTTCATGTGGCTTTTGCTGGTGGGTCACATAGTATTAATCATCTATAGAAGAAAAGAGCATTTACCCTGGCTTTACTTCGCAGGTCCATGCCAGATCCACGATCCTGTTTGTTCATGCATAAAAAAGGATAAATTTTTATGTGTCTTCTCAGTAAACAGATCAATCCCAGAACACGGTTTTAGCAATCAGACTCGGTGTTTGGCAATATGAAGAAAAGTGATTCTGAACCTCAAACCATGATTTGACTCAGATGATATCCAAACACCCAGATTTTTTTTAAAACCTTTCTCAAAACCAAGGTTTTGCCCACCGAAACCTAGGTTTGTAGAGAAGCAATAATTTTTTGCTTTTGAGGGTGAAAATGCAGTCTTTGGAGTAATAATTACTCTTGTCAAAGCTTTGCCCTTCAGTTGTTATTTTGTTTACTTGTGAATTCTTATTAAAAAACTCAATCCAGGCCGTTCATGGATTTTTAACGTATGTTTCTAATTTATTTTCATGTGTTATCAAAGCTTAGCTGCTAATCTAAACTAATTCATTTCTTTCGTTTTTGTTCCTGCACAGAGCTAGTGAATCTCTCACTCTCAGGTAGGAATTTATTCTAATGGCCTTTATAACTTGTCATTTTATTAATTATTTATTAATGACATCATTTATATATTATTTATTAAGTTGGAAAAAATATATTATTAACAAATTTATTAATTTAAATAAAAATATATTATAAAATATATCTTTTATGCAATTATCATATAAATTTATGTCTTTTTTAATAATTTCTACATATAAAAAGTACTTTTGACAACAACTATTCAAACACTATCACTTTATCAGAATCACGTTTTTACAAAATTTATTCTTCCAAAATCTATTCTAAAAAATAACTTTTTGTTAGAAGCTATTCTCTAATTATGGTTTAGTTTTATCTAAACACCCCCGGTTTGAGTACAATTTTATGCTCATGATAAACTAAAAGAATCCATTGGACTAAGAGGAGGAAAAACACTACGGGCCTGTTTGGTTTGAGGGGAGGGTAGGGGAGGTAGGGGAGGGAGGGGTAGGAAAGGGGAGGGGAGGTTTCATCATCACCTTGTTTGGTTTGATTAAAAAGGAGGGGAGGGGAGGGAGGGGTAGGGAAGGGGAGGGGAGGTTTCATCATCATCTTGTTTGGGTTGATTAAAAAGGAGGGGAGGGGAGGGATAGTAATAATCAATTTACCATTTTACCCTTACATATTAGTTTATGTTTTTTATTGATATATTATATAAATTAATTTACATCTTAATTTAAATCATATAATTTAATAAAAATTCAGTCTTATCATGTTAATATGTGTATTAAAAAATTGGTACAGTAATTTTTTATTCTAATTAATATAATAATATATTTAAAATAATCAAATTAACAAATTTTATATGCTCTAAGAAAAATGAAATTTTATTTTCTTTAGACTATCTTTTTTTCCAGCTTTAAAATATATTTAATAAATAATATATTTATAAAAAACAATTAATTTTATAATATTATAATTTTTTATTTAAATAATTTTTTATTTTTAAATAATTTTTATAATATATTTTTAATTATATAATGTATATATTTTTTATTTTTTTACTTAGGATAATATATTTTTTATTTGAAATAAATATTATAATAATATATTTTATGGGTAGAAGTGGAATATTAAAAAAACTATAAGAGCATAATGGTCCAAAATTTTGGCTCCCCTCCAAAAACCCCCAATTTGGAGGGGAGCCAAAATGGGGAGAGGGAGCGGAGGGGAGGGGAGGGGACATTTTAGCTCCCTCCCCTCCAAAATTTTTAACCAAATGAGGGGAGGGGCTCATTTTCCCTCCCCTCCCCTCTAACCAAACACACCCTACGTGGCTATAAATTTTTAAAGGAGAATTACAATGAGGTCTTAAGGAAGAAAAATAATTATAAAACAAGTATTAAAGTTGTCATTTCCTAATATAGAACTTGTCATTACAGGCGGTTTAAGTTGTTATTGGGACTTTTTAGTAATTATTTTTTTTCTTGAGACGTCATTGTAATTCTCTCAATTTTTAATGAAAGGTTTATTTTTTACACCATAGTATATGAAATTTTCAATGAGATATTACTACATCGGTATAAATTGCCTGAAAATATAATGGACTTTTTGAGAGGATTATTTCTTTCATTTTGTTATTTTTTAATTTTCTCTGCATTTTTTCCTTAAGATCCAAAAATATTTTGATTTTTAGACTTGGGAAAAACCATTTTGCAGGTACTTGTAGTTTTTCTCTATTTTCAATTTGATATCTATGTATTTTTTCCTTCTAATTAAACACTGAAATTCTACTCTGTTAGCATAATTAGCTTTTATATAAGGATTAATAGTACTAACAGAGCAAAGTTACATAAGCTAACAGTGTTAGCAGAGTAAAATTAGATTGTCTAATGAAGAGGGAAAAAAAAATACATGGGTACCAAATTAAAAATAGAGAAAAACTATGGCTACCTGCAAAATGATTTTCTGTTTGGACTTATTCTAAGTTCCAAGGTAGATAAACTCTAATTCAACCTGACTTAGCCATAAAAATGGCTTTTTGGTCCAAACCTAGTAAGTCTGGTCATCGAATCATCCAGTTTGATTTGGTTATTAGTCAATGCATTGACCAGAAACAAAGTCCATAAAAAACTTACCATATATACTCGGCGATCACCTTCTCGGTTGTATCGGAGAGGTTGAGGTTGACAAGATCTGAGAGCAGACACATTATGAGCTGCTTAGAAGGAAGGACTTGTCAGTAAGATATGAACAGAGGATGAAGGGCTAAGGTTTTGATTGCTGTGGACTCTCTTGCTTGTTATGGGGATCCTTTTATAGAATTGTCGTACTCGTTTGTGTGCAGACTGTATTCAGATGCGTAACGCAAGGTTCAAAAATGAGTTAAACGTGGAAAATAACACTTTGTGGAATGAAACATCCACTTCAATTATATATTTATTTTTCCTAGAATAGAACAAGAACATAAAGTAATCATGGAACCGAAAATGACGGGCTGAAGGTTGCATTCTGAATGGTAAGAAACAAATGCGAAGCGAGATTGGTTCATTTTGTGATAATATATTATATAATACTACTTTTGATCTTTAATATAACATTTAGTTGACTAATTTGAGTAGATTAAGAAAATTAGTTAAGTCAGTTATTTGTAATAAATAGTTGTTATCTTTTCTCAAATATCCTTGTTAATTAACTGTATTAGTTAGATCTACTATTATTACAGAGACTATCTTAAAAAAATAAATAAATCTGAGAAATAAAGTTAATTGGGGTCTTATATTTAAGATCAACATAACAATCAAACAAGCTCTTATATTAAGAATAAGAGGTAGTATGATAATTCCTAGTATACTAAATCTAATAGCCATTAAAGGCAGATGTTTTGTTTTTGTTTTAAATATAAAATTTTAATCCAACTTATCTTTTAAATTTATAATTTCTTTTTCAAATTCTATTGATTATTCATGTTAAGGGCATTTTTTTTTTAAATTAAGAGGATAATCTCCAATACAAATTAGGCATTATGCATTAGGCATTATGCGAAGCAAAAATACAGCCCGTCTTTTATAATTAGGCATCTTTTTATGTCAAACGAAGCGTTATTTTTTAATTAATAATTTTAAATATCTATATTTCTATATAATTTGTATAAAATTACCTTACTCATCTCAAATACTCAACCTACTTAACGTTTTGCATGAATTTGTTTTTTAGTATCACCACCGCCATGATGAAGATGTTGGTATATTTTGATCTTGAAACTTTAAATTTGGAGTTTCCTTACGGTGCACGTTTCTATAACGGATCATAATAATCAACAAAATGAAGGCACTACAATAAAAGAGCTACCATAAATCGTGCTGCCTTAATCCCAAGAAAACCCTAACGCAACTAACTCATGTCTAGTTTAGATCAAACTATTGAATTGAAAATTAAATCGTTCAGGACAATCGTTTAAGAGTTAATGGTTATTTCGAGATCAACTCACAATTCGGTCATTTAAGATAATACTATCTTCAATCTTTAATATAAGATCTTGTTTGACTTTTATTTTGTTCATAAATATAAAACCCCAATCCATTTTATCTCTATATTTATGTATTTTTTCCAAGGTAGTTCTTCTAACAATGGTAGTTCTAACCAATACACTTGATTAGCAAGGATATTTTAGGAAAGACAACACTTATTTATTACAAATAATTAACTTAATTTTTTTTTCTTAATCTCCTTAAATTAGTCAATCAGCTCTTATAATTAGGACCGGAGGTAGTATAGTTTAATTAAAATATACAAAAATATTACTCTTCTGGTCCTACTTATAAGGCACTTCTAACATATTTCATACAGATCAAGAAAAATCTTAAAATGCATTAACTCTCCATTAAAATATAACAATTTTCTAATTTTATCCATATTTAATATATACACATTTCAAAAGAGATAACTACCTATATTATAATAAATGAAAGGCAAAATAATATATTCACGTTGAAAATTTAATGAAGTGACTTATAAAAGGACTAAAATAAACTCTCTCTTTGCCCTATAAATAGGACCATAGGAGTACTATAAAATTTTAAAAAGAGTATTTAAATAAAAATACATTAATTCATAAATAAATAGAATATTCATATATAAACAACACATAATCTGACAAAAAAATAGGTAATAGAGCATAAACATGATGGACTGATAGTTTTTTCCTTCTTTTAAATTCAAGATCATGTCGTTTTAAGCTCAAAAGAAAAACTACATAAATGGGGTGTTTGGTACCATATAAAACTAGTTTTAAAAAGAATTTTTTTTATAAGACGAGACAAAGTTCTCTATATATTTAATTAGTATATCATAAAAACACTTTTAAAATTATGATTTGATTTCTATCAAAACAGGCTTGAAACCTCACCTGATTAAGGACTCATTTGGTTCAATCACATGCCACTCCTGTAATGTGATGTGGTGCAATGCAATGAGAATGCAATGTAATATTAATTACACGGATGGTTTGGTTCCTTGTTTAAGGAAGGTGCGATGGATTATTTTTTAATAATTATTTAAAAGTAATATATAATAGAAAGACCGTTTTATCCTTAAAACCTTAAACACTTAAGAGTTCCTCATTTGTACTGTTAAAAAAAAAACGATTTCTGTGATCAACTTCAATAAATATCGTTGCTTCTCCTTTCACCTCGGCTTCAGCAACTATGGTTCATCAATAAACTCCTGACGAGCTTAATGTTGCTGACTTGGTGGCTGTGATAGATCATAGAGAGGCCATTTCTAAGTCCATTGATCTGGAGTTTGCAATGGAATTTGTGATGGAAAACCGAAGGAGCCAAAGTGGCGAATCTGGTGTAAGAAGCGGGGAGCTAGGGGTTGAAGAAAGAAGCCGGCGTGTAGAAGATAACGGAGTCTTTGATTGAGGGGTGCAAAGACTTTCAAGGGTGAATATTGCCTTTTCATCAACGCTACTGAGAATAAAATTGACATTTTACAAAGATTGCAGGCTTGATGTAATGAGTATTCATAGGGTTCTCTAAGAATAGATATTACCAAAAAAAAAAATGCAATCTTTACTACTTCTTCCGGTCTTAATTATAAGATCTCGTTTATAGTTTATAGGCAAGATCTTATAATTAAGATTGAAAGTAGTACTTGCAATTCTTTTTACCATCAATAAGTTCAACCAAACAAGTCGTTTATGGTAATGCAATAAGGACTACCATTACAAATATGTAATGGGGTTGAACTAAATAGGTTGTTATTTTTTTTAATTACAACAAAATACATGATTTTTTTTAGTTACAACAAAATACATGACATGTAAGGCATGTGTGTGTGAGATTGAAGTTCGTCAAATTCAAAATGTTTATTGTATTTAAATTATGTTGATTATCAATCACCAATGTGAGCACAATAGTATAATTCTATTGAAATGTTAATTTAGATATTATGATTCTCTTTTTTTTTTTTTGAAGATTCAATGGTTTCTTTTACTTTGGGAGAAAATTTTTTTATAAAAAAAATTAAAATATTATGATGATAGATATATAACAGGGTACTAAAAGGGAATCGGATCTGGCTTCTCTCCCTCGCTACTCCTGTTTGCCACTGTCTGAGCCACAAACGACATCATTTTCGCAACCAAAATAGAAGAGCAAACTTGTGAAAAAAGCTGAACGAGTCAGAGTGGAAAAATCCATAATTAAAAAAAAAAAACTAGATCGAATCAACCAGTTCAACCAAAAAATTGGTAAACTAGCTAGTAGTTTGATCCGATTTGAGTATTGAACCGGTCATGGATTGAACCGGCATCAACCCGGTCAACCCGATATGAATCGGTGATAAATTGTTTTGGATAATTATATTGCTATTAGTTTTATTTTTGTTCATCCAGCCCCTAATATTTCAGCACTATAGATTATAATAAATTGTAATAATAATTTTGGTATCAATGATTACTAATTAGTTATTAAGGGATCATAAAGATCAAAATTCTTAATATTATTGTATTTTGTTATTATTATAATCAAATTATTCTTATATTTTCATATATTTTGTTATTTTTAATTAGACTATATTATTTTAATATAATTAGTTTGATCCCAAACTGACCCCGATCTAACCTACTACCTCAATTATTTTAACGTTTGGTCTGTTTTTTTTTTTTGGGGAGAAATCACGCACGAGCGGTAAGGAAGAAAATATCATTGCACTAGTGAATGTGCAGTGTGCGTAACAAGTGTGCGCAACAAATAAATGAAAAAATTTACTTCATCCTCACTAATTTATTTCATTCAATTGTATTTAACAGAAATTAAGAATAATGTATAAACCATATTTTTAACACACCACACCGTCCAGTAAAGGCATTGGAATGTGCGATGGGTGACTTATTACGGAGTACTGACTAATGGAATGTGCGACTTCTCAAGCTTCTCGATCACAAAAACACAGTCGAACACATTCTCCAAACCCCATTTTCAGTTTTGTAGCACACTGATAAATTAACTTGGACGGCCAATTCCGGTGGAATTTGCATCGTAGCTGATGGCTATAATTATCTGATTTCAAATAATGTCTCCCATCCTACCTCTGATCATGCATGGAAATTAATTAACAAGTTTCATCTTATTCCTCGGATTGCATTGTTCATTTGGAAGCTCTTAAAACATGCCATCCCAGTCAATGATATTATGTATAGACATCATTTGAATGTGGATTCTAAATGCTTGTTTGGCTGCCAGATTATTGAAACACAAGAATATCTCTTCTTCTTCTTTTTTTTTGGAGTTACAAGAGGGCTGGCTCGAACCTGCAACACGCACACATATCACTTGGCCAAACAGCCAGTATATCTCTTCTTACTTTGTTCTTGGTCTAGAGCAATATGGTTTGGTTCTTTTTATCCTTTAAATTGACACAGCTCAAGGCCTCTTCCTAGAGTTAATTATGGTTATGTGACACACTGTCATAAGTTGAGGAGGATGTTGGAAAATATACTTGTTTGATATTATATTACATTTAGTATTTCAGAAACGAAGTTCTTTTCAGAGGTACCAAGGTAGATCCCAAGGTTGTCTTTTCTACTGTTAATAATACTTGCAGTTTGGATAGTCAATGGAATCAAATCTGCTAGCCTCCACTTCCTTTAAGAGAATCAATGCCATGACAACGACATATAGTCATTGGCCTTGATTGGACTATCATCTCTTCAGCATCAAGGAAACATAAGACTCTGATTCAAACAATAATTTTCTATCAGGGCGCGATCTTTCAAACACTCTCCAGCATGAAAAAGAAAAACCATGATAAATGGTTTTTCCTTCTATCCATAATGAGGAAAGCTCTCTTGCTCATACTAAACCAGAATACTATCTCCTCGCCTGCATCTTATGGCTTGCATATTCGTTTTCCTGATAGTAATATGCTCAAGCTGATATAGCGGCAAATCAACCTCCAGGGTCATATTAACGTTATTTTGGATGACTGCTTCTATCTAGTTAGTAAGTTTAGGTCTCCTTCTCTTAATTAGGATCTTCTTCCTTTTTTCCCCCTATCTTATTACCTATCTTATTACCATGTATTACTTCCGATTCTAATTATAAGACGTCGTTTACAAATTACAAACGAAGCCTTAGACGTAATATGATACTTTATCAAAAAAAGAAAAAAAATACCGACCAGTACAATGCTATTTTCTTCCCCACTCATTCATGCGTGATTTCCCAACTCTGACTCATTCAGCTTTTTTCTCACAAGTTTGCTCTTCTATTTTGGTTGCAAATGATGGGATTTAGACCCTTCCCACCACCCTTCCCATCTTCTTTCCCTTCACTACCCTCCTTTTTGTTTTATAACCATTGGATCAAAATTTCAATAGTCCAGATTTAACATCTTATAAAAATAATGTTATTAGCAAAAATAAATAAATAAATTTAAACTGTTAAAATCTGATCTGAACAGTTTATAATTGCAATACAAAAATTGAAAAAAAAAAATTTGCCCTATAATAACAGTCTATGGCTATGAACTGTTTAGATCATATTTTAACTGTTTAAACTTATTTATCTATTTTTGCAATAATATTTATTTTTATAAAATGTTATAAAATATTAAACCGGGATCATTGGAGTTTTGATCTAATGGTTATTAATGAAAAAGAAAGATAATGAAGAGGAAGAGAATGGAAAGGGCAGTGGAAGAATCCATGTCCTACATGATGTCGTTTGTGGCAGCGGACAGCAGTGAACGGGAGTAGCAAAGGAGAGAAACCAAATCCACTAATAAATCGGTCAAGACTATTAATACAAGAGTCAATGGTTAGACCAATGTCAAATTAAAGAAGAAAACTCTACCAACCCATCCGACCCGACAGGTTGACCGAGTTATTTCCGGGTTTATAATATTGGGCAGAACCACGGCCACCAGTCCGATTTTTTTTTTTTTTTTTGAACTATGATGGATAGAGCCTAAAGCGCCTCCTCTTCTTCGAGCTCGTCTCTGTCGCAGTCGCTCTTCGGGTTGGAGCTCAAGTACGGCGTCCATTTCCGTCCCCTTTCACTGGCATGTTGAAGAACGGAATAATGAAGAACAATATTTGGTAAGCAATGTATATCTAATTCATGATACCCATTTGTACTTCTTTACGAAACAGCATGAGTATGTTTTACTTGTATTTTGAACTGAACCGTACGTCTTTACTTGGCGTGTTACTTCGTGTTTCATATCTATTGTTTATATATGACTATTATTTGTGGTCCAAAAGGAAGGCCTTTTTTAATGTTTTATCATGTTTAATTTCATTGTTTATAATATAGTTCAAATGTGCTGTTCATTCACTGAATTTAGGTAATACTCCTCCTATCCTTAATATAAGATTCATTTAACTAATTTAATTAGATTAAGAAAGTTAGGTAAATCAGTTAATTATAAAAAAAGTGACACATTTTTCCTAAAATACTATAATCATCTTTCTTAATACCCTCTCTCTCTCTTCTACTTGATTGTAGTAGAGGGAGTATTCATAAGGATAATTTAGAAAAAATTAATAAATATAAAAAATGAGTCTTATATTTAGGACCAAAACCAACTCAACAATTGGGTTCTATATTAAAAACCGGAAGAGTATAATTATACGGCTAACAATATTTAGAGCAAAACGAATACATAATCTTTGAACAAGTTCTTAAATTGTAATTCAAGGAGTACAACCCAGTCTGAGAAAAAGGTGCCTTGACACATCCCGATTGTGAATTGTGATAATGGAAAATGAACCAAGAATAAGTCAATCATTATTATTAATGGATGAATGTGAAGCGCCGTAAGAGGCCTTATTTTCAAATCACGAGGGTGTTCCAAATACGAGCCAAATGGTAATGAAACAAGCAGTTGACAGACAAAGAGACAAGACACACATGGACAATCAACGTTGGTGTTGTTGAGGATGATGTTCATGGTTTCCAGAGTATGGTGGTCTCTGCGATGATGGAGGTGACGGCATAGGGATCCATGTTAGAAGCTGGCCTTCTGTCCTCAAAGTACCCTTTGCCTTCTTTCTCTGTGTCTTTTCCTACTCTTATTGATGCTCCTCTGTTCGCCACTCCCTAATAACACGTAATACCATTCATTATTTCTCAGATTCTATGCAATAACAACACGTGGAAGCTATATATACTAGTCAATTTTCTAAACAATTAGACTTACCCAGGAGAAAGTGTTAATATGTGGTGTTCCATGTTTCCCCGTGAGACGCCTCCCGTTTCCTTCCCCATAAACAGCCATGTGCTCGTTGTGCCTTAATCCAAGCTTTTCTATGGCCTTCTTTATCACCTCATAGCCTCCCTCATTTCTCATTGACTTTGTGCTGTCATTGTCGTCCATCCATTCTTATCACATGTCGAAACATTCCTAAAGTTCAAAACGAGTCTCAACTAGTCATGAAAATACCTGTAGTTGGTGTGAGCGGCAGGTCCATTCCAAGGTCCTTCAACAGGCTTGGGATCAAAAGATACCACAACCCCAGCACTCTCTGCGATCCTCTATCAACAAACCAACACATCCTTATTAATATTTATAACTTCATTAACTTTAATCATATGCAAAAGATGTAATTTAATGAGACTGGCTTTGAAATTTACCATTAGAATGTAGCGAGCAACCCAGAGCTCGTCTCCTGCGGAGATGCCAACTGAAGGACCAACTTGGAATTCCCACTATATAAACACACAAGCACATTATTTAAACAAGATTGTACTGAGGTGCATGTAACGATAGAGATAGAATCCTTGTGATGATGTTTACTTGGGAAGGCATCACTTCGCCATTGATGCCACAGATGTTAATGCCAGCATAAAGACAGGCTTTGTAGTGTGCGTTTACTATGTCACGCCCCTGAGCTTTATCTGCACCTACCCCACAGTAGGATGGGCCTGTTCAAATATCAGCTCAAGATTACTCATACGATACAAGCCATCATTTGTGCGGAAACCCGCCAGGCAAGTTTTGACCATTAGAAAACTTGTACACTAATGGGAATGGAGAAGTTTTTGTACCTGTGGTTCAGGATAGCCACCGAGTGGCCAACCAAGGGGCCAATTTGTATCCTTCTGCATGAGGGTATACTCCTGCTCTATGCCATACCTGTTTCCATTTGAACTTCAGTATATTTGAAGCCCTAAAAAGGCAGTTTTACAGAGAGATTATTCATAAATATTCAAATTCAGAATATGTATTTGTACCATGGTTCCTCTGCAACAACTTTAGGGTGGCTGAAAATTTTGGCTGCATTATACCTCTTATTGGTTGCAATGGGCTCTCCAGCTGGAGTGTAAGCATCACACATCACCTAATGAATACATTTGTACCAGTAAGTGAATATTTACTACTCAGAAAGAATAGCTTCTTTAATCATAAACCAGTTATTCCTTCAGGAGTTAAGAAAAGCTCACAAGAATGTTTTTGCCTCTCCTGAATGGATCTCTGAAGATTGCTTGCGGACTTTGAGACAATACATCAAACAGAAAGGGAACTATACTCATCAGTTTCTGTAAGAGCAATAAGAACATATAGAACCGCAAGAGGATGAGCATATGAACCATACTATAACATGAGTTCACTGTCTTCTGCAGGAGCTTGCTTTGTACTTGACCCATCGTAGCTCCACGTGGGAAGTTTTGCAGGGTCAGTCACTGGTCCAGAAATAGTCTGTGTACAGTTGAAATTTTACAGTGAGGTGAGTTCAAGTGGCTTTTGCCAGTGGTTCACACAGTATCAATCATCCTTAGAAGAAAAAAGCATTTACCCTGGCTTTACTTCTGAGGTCCATGCCAGATCCACCGATCCTGTTTGTTTACATGTGAAAAAAGGATCAATTTTTATGCGTCTTCCCGGTAAACAGATCAACCCCACAGCATGATTTTAACAATTAGACATCGTCCAATATGATTTTCAGCCTGGAGAACCCAATGGACTAACAGGGGGAGAAGAAACCAAATCAAAAGAAGAATGCTCAACACTTGAATGTGTCTGAGGACTGAGGCTGTTCATCTTGAACCCGTCCAACTGCCTCGCCTTGGTCCCCATTTTTTGTAACGGGACGGGTCCTTTCGGACCGTCAGAAGGTCGACGACACAGGGCAAAGGAGTCGACATGACCCTAGGATGCTCCATCCCGTCAAGAGTATGTGACTCTCTGTATATTTTTTAAATTTTTTTAGTATTATTATCTATCCAGTACTTACGTTATTGATGGAGTAATGAAAGTGATCAATCAAAAGATTAAGATCGTGTTTGTTTTTTTTGAAAATAGTTTGTTATTTTTAAAAACAAAAAAGTAAAAAAATTTGTTGGGCAATTTATGTTACTCAGGTGGTTTTTTAAAAAAAACAGAAATCAGTTTTAAAAAACTAACCCTATGTTTGGATGGGAAGAAAAGTTAAGAGGAAAGAAAATGAGAATAGAGAAATTGGAGAGAAAAAAATTATTACTTCTGTTTGGATGGATAAAAGAAAACAGAAAGAAAAGAAAATGAGTAAATATATAAATGACCAAAATACCATTTTTGTTATATCAAAATATATATTGATTAAAATCAAATTAAATATCATAATGAAAAACCATATTTACATTAACAAAATCATATAATTTAAAATCAAATTATTTGATAAAGATATATTATCATGTTATTATATTTTAATATCAAATAATTTTGTAAAAAGAGAAAAAATGGTAACATTTTGGGTAATGTAATGTTAAAAAAACTAAAATAACAACTCTACTTGTTTTTCTTTTTAATTCATTTTAGAAGGATTTTTACAATTTTAGTTATTTTATTTTTGAATCAAGCAAACACAGTAGAAAGACTTTATAATAATAAATAAAGTGAAAAATGAAAAAAAATAAATAGGTATTATTTTGTTAAAAAAACATACGCAATGATAGAGAGGCAAAATATGTTTTCTTCTCATTTTTTCTTTATATATAAAGAGAAAAGTTGAGAGGAAAATGGACTGTGGGACCCACCTCATTTTTTCTCCAACTTTTCTTTCCTTCTACTTTTTTTCCCTCATGCAAATAAGAGAAAAATCACTTCTTTCCTCATTTTCCTTTCTAGTTTTCCTTCCTGCCTCCTTTTCTTTCCATCCAAACAAAGCATAAAAAACCAGAACAATTTTTTGTTGCATTTTTTATTTCCGTATTTTTTATTTTTTAATTGAAAAAATTGGAAATCTTTTGTTTTCTACTTAGTAGCTATTTCTCTATTTGAGAATTTAAGTTATTATCGAAGTTTCACTCTCCAATCTTAATATGTTTATTCTCAAATTTAATTTTTTAGAACAATTATCCAAACATATTTTTTTAGTTTTTTTTTTGGTTTTCAAAACGTGTTTTAAAAGACAATTTTATAAAATTGTTCTGAACAGAAAAAACAGAAACAAACAGTGCTAAATCATTGGTTACATAACTGATGCTTCAGATCAAAGTCAGATATCTTTATTTCTTTTCTTTCTTTTTTTGGCCCAAAAGAGTTAGACATCTTACCGAGATTTAAAAAACAAGTACTTTTCCGGTTCTTAATATAAAATTTATTTAACTAATTTATTAGATTTAAAAAGTTAGGTAAGTTAGTTGATTATAAAAAATATGACATGTTTTTCTTAAAATATCATAATCATCTTTCTTAATATCCTTTTTATTATACTTGAAAGAGTATTTGTATGGATAATTTAAAATAAATTGATAGATATAAAAATAGATCGTAAATTTTAAAAAAAACAACTTAATAATTATGTCGTATATAAAAACAGAAAGAGCAATATACTTGTGTTATAAAATATTAATATTTTATCCGTTAGCCCGGTAGCAGTCAACTTGCCTCGGGGATTAAGGGCTATTGCATCCATGGCTGCTCTTATGTATTGATTGGAAAAGCAGAGATATGTATACGTTAACCAGAAAAACAAATGCTCAAACTGCAAGTCGGTGATATTTGATAAATGTGAAGCAAAGCTTTATCAAGGTCCTTTTTTTAAAAAAAAAAAACTTTCACTCACACAAAAAAAAAAACTATGCTGGACTTTTCGTTTTATCCAGGCCGATCAGAACTGTAACCCTCTTAGGATGCCACGAAATATGAGACAAAAAACAAAGCATTCCATCTTTATTTAGGAGGGTAAGATTGCGACAGGATTGTCCTAGTCCCATCCTATTCACAGAACAGCCCTCGTATCTATGCTCAAGATTTGAATACCCTTGGATTATAATTAAATCCTTAATCAAAGCTAACATATTCTATGCAATCACAATAGTGACATAATAATTAAATAAAAATTTAATAAAAAAAGAAATTATATAATAATATATAAGAAATAGATTCATAATAAATCTAATTATCAACGTTATAATACTATAATTCCCGTAGGAAGAAAACTTACCATATGTACTCTGCAATCACCTTCTCAGTTGTATCAGAGAGGTTGAGGTTGATGAGACCTGAGAGCAAAGACATTATTAGTTTCTTAGGGCTTATCAGAAAGAGGATAGAAGCTAAGATCTTGATATATAGCCTATGATCTTGACGGGTTATGGACTCTTACGCTGGACATGAGGATCCTTTTATAGAGTAGTCTTTTTTTTTTTTTTTGGGGGGTGTCGGTGTTAAAGGCAAGGTTATGAAATGAGTTAAAACGTGAAAAATGAAAAAAAAAAAAAAAGGGTCTGGATTTGTTTTAAAAAGGGGGAAATAGGAATTCAATAGGAAAATTGTGAAGTTTGATCCCCTTTTTTTTTATTTTTTTTAATTTATTAATTTGGATTCTACCCAATCTTTTCTTTAGACCAAAAGAAGAGCGACCTTCCGATGTCATTTGTTTGACTTTTTTTTGTTTTGTTTTTGTTTACAATGATTTCAATTCGTCAGATTTTGTGGCTGGTTCCATTCTCATATTATCCCCAACAATTACGAGACTATAACAAAAAGAAATACGACCTAATGACGGGTTAAATGTTGCATTATGAATGGTGAGTGACAAATAAGAGGCTGGATTGGTTTCATTTCCTAATATGATATTCCTCCGGTCCTAAATATAAAACCCATTTTACACTACAAAATGGGTTTTATATTTAAGATCAGAGGGAGTATTGTATAATATCTTAAATGGATAATTAATCCCCAGCTCCTTATAGTTTTAACTAATTTTGAATCAGATCCTTACAGTTTTTTTTCTTTTTATTAGGTCCTTATACTTTTACCTGTTTTTAATTAGGTCCTTATATTTATTTTTCTTTTTATCAAGTCCTTATAAGTTCACCTTATTTTAAATTAAGTCCCTGAATTTTTTATTCTTTATTTTATAAATTCTAATAGTACTATTATATAAACATAAAATAGTATATATTATTTAATATTAGTTTATAAACAATAATATTCTAAAGATATTGAATTATTATAATGATTTTAATTTTTTCAGAAAAAAATTAATTGTTCTAAAAAAATTTCCTGAATTAATTAATTCTATTACTTTTTTATTACATAATTATTAATTTAATTTAATTATTAATATTTTATATTTCATTATTAATCTATTTAATTAAGCTTATATTTAATTAATAAATAAAAATTAAAACTACATGGACCTGATTAAAAATTTAGTGAAATTATAAGGACTTAATTAAAAGAAAAATAAATACAAGGACCTAAT
The DNA here is from genome assembly GCF_004799145.2 of Neltuma alba. NCBI lineage: Eukaryota > Viridiplantae > Streptophyta > Magnoliopsida > Fabales > Fabaceae > Neltuma > Neltuma alba. Next base: position 13,396 of record NW_021632776.1, on the reverse strand, counting down.
TAAAAAAAGATAAAAGTATAAGGACTGGATAAAAAGAAAAAAAACTATAGGGACCTGATTCAAAATTCGTTGAAACTATAAGGACTTACGGATTAATTAATCCTATCTTAAATATAAGAGCAAGTTACGTTGGCTTTCAATTTAAGATCCATCCAATTTGTCTTTTCTTAATTAATAATTTTTTTAAATTAAAGTATTAGATTTTAAAGCAAATAATTTGAAGGGACACTTTCAATATCTAATTTTTTAAATTTCATTAAGTTGGCTATACAGCTCCTATAAAGTATTAGGTTTTAGATACTGCTTTAATTTTTTCCCCCCTCGTGAATCTTTTTACAAAACTAATGTTTTATTAATTTCTCATTTTTCAAATTCTATAATGCCTCTCTCCTAATTGTATAATTTTCTTCACTTTATATAATTTTTTTTATTAGAAAAAAATACAGAGATAGATAAGTTCCGGCCGCGTCACAAGATGAAGAAACCCTAGCGCAGCATGCTCATGGCCTCGTTTTGATAGATCAGATAGGATGAATAATAAATGAGTCAATTATGGTACAAAAGATATCTCTGTGTTTGTTCTCACCAAATATTCACATCTCCGGAGTCACAATTAGCGGAATTACATGAATATTATTTCCAACATTTTCCATTTTTGAAGTTGATCTATCGTCATAATTTTGTCCACCAATTGTCTTCTCCCTTTTCATAGGTCAGGTATGAAATAACGGTGTGTTGGTTTATTTGGGAAGGAAAAAAAAAGAAGTGACATCTCATTTACTTCTAACAACCCCCCAAAAAAAGGAAAAATTGTTTTTGCTGTATTATTGTTTGTGTTGTTTCATTTCGGCATAAAGTGTAAATTTATTTTTTAAATTTTCGCTCAGGATCATTGGCCACTCAAAGTTTTAATCATAGAAATATTACTCTATATCATTAAGAAATTAACATTAGTAATTAAAATAGTGATATTGGGTCGTTAATAGTTTTAATGGTAAAGGCTAATGATGTAGCAAATTTACATAAAAAAATATTTAATTACCTAGTACTCCTAAATAAAAACTTTCAAAACAAATTTGTAGTATAATCCGTTTATTTTTAATCTTTCCATTTTATCTAAGTGAATAGTAATCCTTCCTGTGTTTTTTTTGGGAAAAATTGCAATGAGGTCCCATCCAAGGGAATTAAATACAAAAAAAATCTTAAAATCATGAAAGTATTCTGAAATTTCAAGTAACTTTATTATAATAAATTTTATTTGTTTAATTATCAAATTACCCTTCTTCTTTTTTGGAAGTTTGTATTGACAACTAAAAGAGTAATGGTTGACAACTTAGAATGCAAGGATGGACAACTATCGCGGCAGGTATTGACAATACATTTTCTCAGCACATCACAAAATCTCTCAAGGGAATTAAATACAAAAAATCCCTTAAAATAATGAAATTATTCTAAAGTCCTAAAGGATTTTATTACGATAAATTTTATTTGTTTAATTACTAAATTGTCCTTTTTTTAAGTTTGTATTGATAACTGAAAGAACGGTGATTGACAACTTAGGGTGCAAGGATTGACAACTATCGCGGCAGGTATTAAGAACTAATGTATTAAATTTTGTGATATACTAAGAAAATGTGTTGTCAATACTTGCTGCGATAGTTGTCAATCCTTACACCCTAAATTGTCAACTATTGTTTTTTTTAGTTGTCAATACAAACTTAAAAAAAAATAATCTGGTAATTAAACAAATAAAATTTATTATAATAAGGTGTCTTGGGATTTCAGAATAATTTCATGATTTTAAGGGATTTTTTTATATTTAATTTCTTTGAGTGGGACTAATTGTAATTTTTTTTTTTTCCATTTTTACCAACCTTCCCGCGTCGCTGTACAAACGTGCTGATTTAGTCGCATTAATAATTCCCAATTGACGCCCAATTTCCCATTCAAATCTTCATACAATCATGTACACACCTTTTTTATTTTTTAAAATAAGTGCTGCAACGCATATACGACTTTTTTTTTTTTTTGACCAGCCTGCAACGCATATACGACTGCAGTTCGTCAATTTAAAAATGTTTATTACATTTAAATCATGTTGATTAGGTTTTTTTTATAATTAGGCACGGATCTCCTTCTATTGAATATAATATTGTTCAACGTATTATGAGACACTAAATATGACACCTTTCCCGTATGAATTTAAACCTTCATTCTACATGTTGCGAGAAATTAATCCCTTTGCTAGACTCAACTTCAAATGGTAAATTATGTTAATTATGGATGACTCCTATGAGTATAAGTTCATAGCTCAGCTCAACTACTATTTAAACACTTTTGCATGGAGTATTCTTTTTATATACCACTCCAATTCTTATTATAAATTTATAAGTTATTTATAGGAAAAAATTTTAATCATAAATATAAGTCAGTTATAGGGTATTACTTTTTAATTTTACTTTTATTTAATTTTTTTTACAAAAAGGAGAAAGGGAAGAGAGATGTGAGAATAATTTGTAAATGGCGCAAGAGAAAAAAAGTTAATAAAGATAAATTTTAAAAAAATTATCAATTTAATGGATTTATTGATATGTGAGAATGAATTACTACAAGTGACTCATAATAATCCTAGGGGCTGGTCAGCTATTTTGGAAGGGAGGGAATTACTTAGACATAGGGCCTGTTTGGGTGCTCCAAAACCGTGGTTTCAGAAGCACTTTTCCGCAAAACGAGGTAACCTCCTCCACATATTTACTTTGTAATCCGTAAAAACACTTCTGAAACCATGGTTTGATTTCTATCCAAACACTCCCATAGTCTGTGTTGGAAGATACGAGGGGGTAAAGTTTTCTCTAATAGGTGGATTCCCTATATTGAAGGTAATTGTTTGAGGAGTAGGGTATTGTCTGAGGACACGGCAAGTTTGGTTGTTAAAGATTTGATCATAGATAAAGTGGTGACAGAAATAGATCGTCATGAACTTTATAGTAAAGTGAAGAATAAGGAAGTTAAAGGTTGTGAATGGGATAGTAGAGATATTTTGTATGAGGGTGTGATGTTTTGGAACTCTTTGCATGGTTGTTCATTATCCTTCATTGCTCGTGCGGGGAATGAAGCTGCTGATCATATTGCAACTGTTGTTTTGAGAAGAATGGTTTCATCAGAATGTCTAACTCAACCAGCATCTTCTCTGTTGCTAGTTTTGCAAAGAGTTTAACAATTTCTGGCAAGAAAGGGACCGCTGCAAGATGATTAGTTGTTTTCGATTGTACCTTTTCAATTGAAATTGGCTTTGTTTGTTATGCTATTTCACAGGTATTACAGGATATTGGTGATTGTAGCTTTCCCTTTGTTTTTGAAATAAAATGAAGTATTATTCAGCTCAAAACTTAGGAAATGAAATTTGACTAATCAGGGGTGTTTTCATTTTCCAAAAAATAAACAAGCTCCAATTAATTTACCTCGAAAGTAAATTTTCACATGAAGATTAAAATATTATAATTATATTGAAATGTTCATTATTGTTTCAATTATTTCAGCCTTGATTAAAAAATATATTAAATAATGATAGGCAGAGCCTAAATACTTACTTAAAAAATAACTAACATATTTCATTAAAAAAATAATATAATGACATTTTAATAAATTATAATTAGATTTTGCTCTCAATTTATGCATATAATTTCAAATTTCCAGTTATTGGACTCAAGTTAGTGAGAACATGATTGCGCGCCTTGCCACGTAATCATGATGCGTTTCTTTAATTTAAACACGTGTTTCATTTGTTATAATTAATTTTAACTAATTATTTATTATATAAAAATTAATTTAATTTTTTTTTTAACAATAGCGCCATTTAATTATTTAAATTTATTATAAAAACTAGATGGAATAAGACAAGGTCAGCCGAACATAGAAAACCGTGTTCTTATGCTCATTTTTTTTGGGTCGAAAAATAGTATCATGCTTAATTAGAAATAACTCTTCTAATCCTGAAAACTCAGACAGGCTAAGCTACTTCTTAAGAAATTTAATTTTTTTAGATAAAACATAAAAATTAAATCTTTGTAGATTTGATATAAAAATAACATGACTTATAAAAATGAATTTTTCTTTCTATCCGTACTGAATTTATTTCTTCAATACATACGAGTAATTTTCCCTATTATTATTGGTACTACTGGCTCCATTTGTTTATAAGAACTTATGAATACAATACTTTTCACAAAATTTATTAAAATTTACATGACTTTTTGGCCCCAAAAAAAAAAAAAAACTCACACGACTCATTTTCAGAGGGATCATTGTTTCTTCCACGTTTAACTTAAATAGTAACTTTAATTTTGGTTGAAGGCAATTCTAAGAAATCATAAAAATTTGGATGGAATGGAAGAGAGTATTATTCTGAATATTATTGAACTCCACAGACAGAAGTGGCATATCACTTCACATCTTAAATGGTAACGAAATTCAAGCAGATGAAAGCCAAAGAGACGAGCGATAGGATTAATGGTGGTGATGTTGAGGATGATGTTCATGGTTTCCAGAGGATAGTGGTCTCTGCGACGAGGGAGGTGACAACGTAAGGATCCATGTTAGAAGCTGGCCTTCTGTCCTCAAAATATCCTTTCCCTTCTTTCTCTGTGTCTCTCCCTACTCTCACTGATGCTCCTCTGTTCGCCACCCCCTGTTCATGAATAGTACATCACATTTCTCAGATTCTACACAGTTCATAAGTAATACGACTCATTTTGTCAGATTCCATATATGCTAATCAATCTTGGAAACAATTGGACGTACCCAAGAGAATGTGTCAATGTCTGCAGTTTCATGTTTCCCTGTGAGACGCCTCTCGTTGCCTTCCCCGTAAGCACTTATGTGCTCTTTGTGCCTTAAACCAAGCTTTTCAATGGCTTTCTTTATCACCTCGTAGCCTCCCTCAGTTCTCATCGACTTTGTGCTGTCATTATCATCCATCCATTCTTATCCCAACCCAGACATTCTTAAATTCCAAAACAAGTCTCAATTGATTATGACAGTACCTGTAGTTGGTGTGAGCCCCAGCTCCATTCCAGTCTCCTTGAACAGGCTTGGGATCAAACGAAACCACAACCCCAGCAATCTCTGCGATCCTCTGCCAACAAACCAACACATCCTCATCAATATTATATCTTAATCATATGTAAGAGAGCTAACGAGATTGGCTTTAAAATTTACCTCCAGAATGTAGCGAGCAACCCAGAGCTCGTCTCCGGCAGAGATGCCGACGGCAGGACCCACTTGGAATTCCCACTATATAAGCACAAAGGAACATTATATCTTAAACAAGATGAGATTTTAATGGGGTAATAAAGATAAAGACAGAATCTTTGCGATGATGTTTACCTGTCCAGGCATCACTTCGCCATTGATGCCACTGATATTAATGCCAGCATAAAGACAGGCTTTGTAGTGTGAGTTTACTATGTCACGCCCATAAGCTTTATCGGCACCTACCCCACAGTAGTATGGGCCCTGTTCAAATGTCAACTCGAGTTTTACTCATACAAGCCACCATTCATGCAGAAACCCGCCAGCCAAGTTTGACCATTGGAAAAACCTTTGTTTCAATTTCAGCAAAACAGTTTCTATGCATTGTATCTCATCTTGCTTAATTCTGATTGACTTAAAAGAGAAGCGTTCAGTGCGACCAACTTAGAAAGCTACATGTTACCAGTGGAAATGCTTTTAACAGAATTTATGAGCCTTAATTTAATTTTGGCATGCCGAGAGTTGCAGACCTTGTGAAAAATATATATATATATATATATATTTATATCATTTTTGCTTTCTCGAAGAAGATAATCAAATGACATTTGGCCAAAAAACAAAAAAACAAAAAAAGATAATCAAATGGCCACTTAATTGCGTAACCAGTGGGACAGCAGTAGAAATGTCCAAAACCTAATAAGTTTTGAACAGAAAAAGCTACATATTACCATTAGAAATGTTTTTAATAGAATTGATGGGCCTTAATCTGATTATGTGAAAAAAATTGTTTTGATTTTCCCGAAGAAGATAATTAAATGGCCCCTCAATTGCGTAACCAGTGGGACAGCAATAGAAACGTCCAAAACCCAGGTTTTGAACAGCAGAAGACAATTCACTAATTGGTTGGGAGGTGGATTCAATGTTTCTTGCAAGACCTTCTTTTTTTTTTGACACGCTTCTTGTAAGACCTTCTATTCATATAACCAATAATAGAACTGTTTGAAGCTTTTGCGGATGACATATGTACAAGGCAAGAAAAATTAAATAACTGAAAAAAGCCACAAATATACACTAACAGACATGGAAAAGTTTTTGCACCTGTGGTCCAGGATAGCCACCAAGTGGCCAACCAAGGGGCCAATTTGTATCCTTCTGCAACAGGGTATACTCCTGCTCTATGCCATACCTTTTTGCATACGCATTTCAGTATATTTGAAGGCCTAAAATGTGGAGTTGCATAGAGATTATTCATAAAATATTCAAATTCAGAATATCTATATGTACCATGGTTCCTCTGCAGCAACTTTAGGGTGGCTGAAGGTTTTGGCAGCATTATGCCTCTTATTGGTTGGAATGGGCTCTCCAGCTGGAGTGTAAGCATCACACATCACCTAATAAATAGATTTTTACCGGAAGTGAGTATACACCCAAAATTATGGAAGATAACTCTGAGAGAATGGCTTCTCTAATCATAAACTAGTTATATCTTCAAAGTTAAGACAAGCTTACAAGAATGTTTTTGCCTCTCCTGAATGGATCCCTGAAGATTGCTTGTGGACTTTGAGACAATACATCAAACAGAAAGGGGACGATAGTCATTAGTTTCTGTAGGAGTAATAAGGAAGCACTGATAGAACAGCATGAGGATGAGTATATGAACATTACTATAAGATGACTTCACTGTCTTCTCCAGGAGCTTGCCCTGTGCTTGACCCATCGTAGTTCCACTTGGGAAGTTTTGCAGGGTCAGTCACTGGGCTAGAAATAGTCTGTAAAGTCCAGATTTTAAAAAGAGGTAAGTTCAAGTGGTTTTGGTAGTGGTTCACACAGTATTAATCATCCATAGAAGAGAAGGGAAGGGAAAAAAAAAAAGCGCATTTACCCTGGCTTTACTTCTGAGGTCCATGCCAGATCCACCGATCCTGTTTGTTCATATATAATAAAGGATCAATTTTTATGTGTCAACTCAGTTAACAGAGTAACCCCAGAACATGGTTTTAACAATCAGACGTGGTCTAGTACAATTTTATTAGCCTGATTGACTAAAAGAACCAATTGGACTAACAGGAGGATTTAGAAATGCTGAATACGAGGATATCCTCGAATCAGAATAAAAACCTTACCCAAGGCTAACATATTCATCACAGTCTTGATGAACAGACCCAAAACAGAAACAAAAACAAAAACAAAAACAGAGAAGAGTCCTGTTGTCCCTAGTTTTGAGTATGTTCAGGAAATATGTTAAAAACAGATATTCCTGAGAAGAAAACTTACCATATGTACTCTGCGATCACCTTCTCGGTTGTATCAGAGAGGTTGAGGTTGACAAGATCTGAGAGCAGAGACATTATGAGTTGCTAAGAAGGAAGGGCTAATCAGTAAGATATGAGCAGAGGATGGAGGCTAATGGTCTTGATAGGCTATGGCCTCTCTCGCTTGGTATGAGGATCCTTTTATAGAATAGTCATAGGTGTGAAGACTGCATTCAGACACGCAACGCAAGATTCTGAAATGAATTGAACTTGGAAAACTAAAAGAATTTGGAATCAAATATTCACTTTCAGTTATTTATTTTTTAAAGAATAAAACAACAAAAAGAAATAAACAACTTGGTACCAAAAATGACGGACTAAAGGCTGCATCATGAATGGTAGGTAATGAATGAGAAGTGGGATTGGTTGATTTCATTTCATGATATGATATTATACAATACTTTGCTGAAAGCTAAGAAAGGTAAGAGATACTTTCAAGATGAAACTTTGGTGCTCTTTTCAAATTTCAACAACCTTTTCCATGTTCCCATCGTTAGGCAACTCAGTCCAAAATAAGGGTTATTTATTCTTGAATACTTAAAGGGTATATAATTTAAAATCTGTATTATAATAATAATAATAATAATAATAATAATAATAATAATAATAATAATAATAATAATGTTGATGTATTTTGGAACTTTAGATCTGGCAGTTTTTGTACGGTGTACGTTTCTAAAATGGATCATAATAATCAATAAAATAGGAGGGCACCGAAATAAAGGAGCTTCCAAGTAGAAAATATGAGATTGGGTTCGTCCTCATAAATTCTGCCACCTTGCTCACATGAAACCCTAAAGCAGCATTGCTTATCTCAAGCTTTGATAGATCATATACGATGAATAATGAAGGTAAAAAAAAATACGATGAATAATACACGAGTCAATTATGATCACCACAAAAAGAAAAAAAATCTATGTGTTTGTTCTCCACAAATATTCACATTTTTAAATATAAATTTATTTAAATAAAATTTCAATTAAAAATTAAACCATTTGAATAATTAAACAATCCTTAATACATCTAGAAATCAATAAAATTCAACCTGATTTTTATTTAAAAAAATTTCTAAATTAATAGTATATATTATTGTGTGCCTAAATCTTATTTTTTTTAAAAAAATAAAACTTCTCATCCTTGGAAAAAAAAATGATACCTTCTATTCAAATGTTGTTAGGTCTAGAGGGTAATCTTTCTAATTGTCAAAGTTCAAACTCTTGATGTTACTCAATAAGAATCAAATTCCTAATCACTTGACTCGATGCCATTAGTCGTATATCTTATTTAATGAAGTGAAATTATAATTTGTACCCGGAGAATCTTATGATGAAAGACCAACTTAAGAAATCATAAATAACAAATGGGAGGATAAAAAAAAAATCTTCCAATACTAAAAATAAGACCTATTTTCTAATATAAATTATACTGAAGAATGAGTCACATGTTTAGGATAGAAGGAATACAGAGCTAAGGACTAAAATCTAAAATAAACTAAGCTTCAGTTTTTGGGGTTTATAAAATATATGTAAAAAAAATTATAAAATTATACTACCTCCTATCCTAATTATAAGACTCCATTTATAATTTACAAACAGAGTCTTATAAATAGGACAGGAGGTAGTATATTTTAGCTGAATGCATTTGAGCTGATAAGGGCCCCACTTGGATAAGAAGCCGCAGTCATTCAGGGGACCTATTACAAGCATAGATCCCTAACCATATATTTATTAAGTAATTAATTATCAATTAATATTAAGAAGTAAATTTAAAGGAAAGAAATGAATTAGGCATTAAAGTTTGGTGAATTAGGCAATGTAAAATTGGATTTGTGGAGTGAGTTAATGCAATTAAGATATGAAAATTAGGACACAAGATAATTATAGCTTGCTTTTGCAAGTAATACTAATTTTGTGAATGGTGGCCCACCCACAACTTCATTACATTTCAATGTCATTACCCAATTGCACAATAATCCACCGTATCAGCATCATCAATATCCAAGATATTTTATTCCTTTTCTTATATTTAGTATTTTATTAATATATGTAATTATACTAAAGCCCATGCAATTTATACAAAGTCCAAGTATTATATAAATGCCTGCTCTTTAACATGTGAGTCCTCTTTTTATTTGGCGAGTTCTGGTTGGAGACCCAAGTTACCAAATTTAATTTAAATATTAAATTAAAAAATAATTCCAACTTTGGATGCTCTCATTTTTTGAATTATTAATTAATTGATTGAATATTTAAAGTATATAAGAAGGCCTTTCACTGTTCAGGGTATTTGTCAATTTTGCATAAAGCCAAACTTTTAAAACTTATCTTTCCTATTCCAATGATAGCATCCACCACGTATGTATTCTATGTTTTGTTTTGTTTTTTTTTGAAAGCAGACTGTGCAACAATATCTGAAACCCCGAAACCAAACTTCTGAAATGTCATGTTTAAGTAACTATAGTGCTTTTCATATTATCAACTTTTCTTTCTGTCGCATTCTTTGGTTTTACAGAAAAACGGTTTTTTTTTTTTTTAAATATGTATAGGCAATCTAAACAATATCAGACACTAAATATGAACACATCTTCTAATAAATATTTAAATTTTAATTCATCACATTGTGAGGGATTAACTATTTTCACTGTACTTAATCCTGTTAGTAAAAAGGAGGTAAATAGGTTTGATAAAAGAAGTTGCAGATTGAAGGCGGAAAGCCTGAGCATTGGGTTTGTCGCTATTGCTGGCTCTCTATCGTGTTGTTGTCATTCATTTTTTTTATAAAAATATAAAGTTGTTGTTATCAATTTGGAATTGAATATCTTTGATAACAATTACTATACCTCTAGTCCTTAATATAAGATTCTGTTTGACTTTTAGTTTGATCCTAAATATAAGACCCCAATCCACTTTGTCTCTTATATTTATGTATTTTTTTTAAAAAATAATTCTTCTAATAATGGTAGTTTTAGTCAATACACTTGATTACTAAGAATATTTTAAGAAAACAACAATTATTTATTACAAATAACTAACTTAACTTATTTTCTTAATCTTCTTAAATTAGTCAACTAGCTCTTATAATTAGGATCGGAGGTAGTATTAAGTATATCTTTGATGTAGTAAAGACAAACTATTTATAAAAAATATTAATATTTTGAAATTTGGAATTAATTTTTTTAGTGCGAGTGAGTCTTAACTCTCAAAAGAGGGAAGAAAAATATAAAAGAGATTCAAACTCTCCTACTATAATAAAAGAAATATATGATAAGCATCTTTTCGGTGGACTGAAATCATGATCATAATTATAACAAGGTAACTTATTTATGGTTTGGCTTCTTAAGCTGCCCACCAGATCAACAAAGAAATCTGAAAAAACTGAATACGCCTAATTTTCCATTTTTACATGTCATAAAACTTTGCTATTAAGGTTGTTGGACCACAAACTTTGACATCCAGCCCCAATAAAACTAGGATTTGAATACTTTTCAAAATAGCAAAGAATAGCGGAAATCACACGAATTAAAGAACTAGACTTATCAAAAATACCTCTGATAACTTGCTTAAAACCTGACTGGTAAGAGTGATGCACAATGACCAGAAGATTAGTGGCTCGTTCAAAATTCCCTTCCTTGTATAGTAAGGTCATCCTTAGAGGCTGCAAAATCCTCTTGTGAAAAAAAAAAAAAAAAGCCAACTATTTTCACAGAGAGAGAGAGAGAGAGAGAGGAGTGAAAATTATTGACCATATTATCCAGTCCGCCACTGAAATCAGAAGGAGCGAAAAAATGTGCAATTTATTTGCCATGCAATCATATTCATCCAACCCATTGTTGAAATGAAGATATTCATTCAAAGTTCAAACTTGGCAGCCAAGCTCACCTATAATATAAAATATGTAATATTCCGGTACAATACATTCATAAGTGAAACAGGGTCCATAGCCTTTCCAGAAAAGCTTTTCAGTGTTGCTCTATGAATTTTCTCACCTACTTTTAAGCTCCTCTAATATCTATCTCATCCATAAACGAATAAATGTAATACTGATGCATTTACTGTTTCACCAAACGATCAAAAATTGGACGTGTTTTGGTTTTCAAGTGATCCCAGATAAATTATTCAACAGTCTTCATGTCCATGGAACGGCTTAATATTGGTAATAGAAGTATCAATGTAGCCCTCAACGTTCCTCCTTTACAACTGGCATCATACGACCTGAGCCAATCACAACACCCAAATGAGATGATGATCTCGGCGGAATAATTTTCATGAAAGTATTATACAATGGCCACAACAATATGAATTGATTCTTAAGAAATTACACAGCAGGAAGCAACTGGGCTAAACGAGTTTTCTTAAATGACCTCTAGTAGACAGGGGAAAAGCATTAGCTGAAAATAGAAATTGAAACGTACATCAGACAAGGAAACACCTGTAGGAAATACCATGTACTGAAACCCATGAAGAAGCTAAGCACCTGCGGAAAAAGCACAAAAACAAGCTAACACGAGGTAAGTAAAAAATTACCATCATAAAGATCAGACAAGGAAACACCTGTAGCTGAAAATAGAAATTGAAACGTACATCAGACAAGAAACACCTGTAGGAAATACCATGTACTGAAACCCATGAAGAAGCTAAGCACCTGCGGAAAAAGCACAAAACAAGCTAACACGAGGTAAGTAAAAAATTACCATCATAAAGATCAAATTCTCTTTAGACCTATAAAATTCACCTTTCAGCATAGGATTTCATAGACACAATACTTCCTCAATGGATAAGATCTCCTTCTAGTCCACTTAGCTGCACCTTTCCTCATATTCTTGCATGTGTTCAATTTACCCAGACAGAAGTCATTGAATCAATGATAGATTCGAGGAAATATTAGTTGCAAAGGATCATCCCTAAAGTTGACCGCATAAAGCACCCAAACATAACACGCTGCATCGTTACACTTTATCAAAACTCGCAAGGAAATATTTCCATCTATAAAATAGATGCACAACCCCACTAATACTACGGGGAAATATCTAATTTCTAAAAGTTCCTAAAGTCCTCCCTATTCCAGGATGTTTCAAAAAAAATTGAAGAACTATCATAATAAAATATGCAGGTAAAGACTCATTATTATTATTATTATTTTAAAACTACGATTTAAAGGACGTCTTCAGCAAATGTCAGTTTTCGTTATCTCTCATGCATAAAACAAGGGCGATGAAAAACTTTGAAAGCATCAAATATGAAGACACAACATGTAATGAATTGAGAGATTAAATTTGAACAAACTTCTAATACAATTCCGGGAAACATTATCTCCTCTGTTAGCAGATAAGCAATTAATAAGCAATTCGGTTGTGGCAGCATCAGCAGAAAATCCTTTATCTCTCATTATCTGAACGTATTTCTTAGACCTTGAAATCTCGTCTTTTTGCAGCAATGCTTGGACTAAGATTATAAGTGTAACCGTTAGGTGCACATCCAGTCTCTTCCATACTCCTCACTAAGTCTTCAGCTTCATCTAGTAGTCCTTCTTCACAAAGACCTTTGATCATTATGTTGTATGTCCGACAAGTAACCTGCAACCCTTTAGTAAGCAAACAAGAAAAGAGAGCCCATGCATCATTCATTTTTCCAGAGTTGCACATTCCATCAAGCAAAATATTATAGATCACAATATCAAAATCCAAAGCCATCTTCTCCATTGCCCCAAACAAAGATACTACCTCAGAAGGAAAATGGCACTTGAATAGTCCATCCAAAAATGGCACAAGTCTGGAGACTGGGAACTTGGCCATAGCTGTGCATACTAAAAAACAGTTCTTTTGCAGCTAGTGGTTT